>NC_088217.1:8445009-8597509 GCF_036934945.1 Oncorhynchus masou masou
ATTTCCTCAGTAAAAAACATTACCGTACGACAGACCATGTATTCACCCTGCACACCCTAATTGACAAACAACAATAACAAAGGCAAAGTCTTCTCATGCTTTGCTGATTTCAAAAAAAGTATTTGGCTCAATTTGGTCTGAAAAGTGGTGTTGGGGGAAAACATACCACATTCTAAAAAAATCCACGTAACACAAACAACAATGAGGTGGAAAATAAAATAATGGTGGTCCAAAAAAAGTCGCCCAACAAAATCATCAGAAGGCTGAATGCATCAGCTTGTCGTTTTCAAACAGCATTCTGCTCCTTGCCCTCTGCTCCATGTTCCTTTCCTCAGCCAGCCATAACGAATGTTAACGGAGACGCAGGCAATACGAATTCCATCGAGACTCCGTTGCCCTAGAGCACAGAAAGACTATACATACCTCTGCCTGAACATCAGCACCACAGGTAACTTCAACAAAGCTGTGAACGATCGGAGAGACAAGGCAAGAAGGGCCTTCTATTTCATCAAAAGGAACATTAAATTTGACATACCAATTAGGATATAGCAACAAAAAACGACGTGAATCAGTTATAGAACCCATTGCCCTTTATGGTTGTGAGGTCTGGGGTCCGCTCACCAACCAATATTTCACAAAATGGGACAAACATCAAATGTAGACTCTGCATACAGAATTATGCAAAAATATCCTTGACACCAAATAATACATGCAGAGCAGAATTAGGTCGATACCTGCTAATTATCAAAATCCAGAAAAGAGCCGTTACATTCTACAACCACCTAAAAGGAAGCAATTCCCAGACCTTCCATGACAAAGCCATTACCTACAGAGAGATGAACCTGGAGAAGAGTTCCCTAAGCAAGCTGGTCCTGGGGCTCTGTTCACAAACACAAACAGACCTCACAGAGCCCCAGGACAGCAACACAATTAGACCCAACCAAATCATGAGAAAAAAAAGATAATTACTTAACACATTTGAAATAATTAACCAATAAACAGAGCAAACTAGAATGCTTTTTGGCCCTAAACAGAGAGTATACAGTGGCAGAATACCTGACCACTGTGACTGACCCAAACTTAAGGAAAGCTTTGACTATGTACAGACTCAGTGAGCATAGCCGTAGGCAGACTTGGCTCTCAAGAGAAGACAGGCTATGTGCACTCTGCACACAAAATGAGGTGGAAACTGAGCTGCACTTCCTAACCTCCTGCCAAATGTATGACCATAGAGACATTGATTTCCCTCAGATTACACAGATCAACGAAGAATTAAAAAACAAACCCAAATTTGATAAACTCCCATGAAAAACCACGGTGTGCCATCACAGCAGCAAGATTTGTGACCTGTTGCCACAAAAAAGGTCAACCAGTGAAGAACAAACACCATGTTAACTGTTCATTTTTATTGTTTATTATCTACTTCACTTGCTTTGACAATGTTAAAATATGTTTTCCATGCCAATGAAGCCCTTGAATGAGAGAGAGAGAGACAGATAGAGACGAGAGACGAGAGACGAGAGACGAGAGATGAGAGACGAGAGACGAGAGACGAGAGACGAGAGACGAGAGAGAGAGAAAGAGAGAGAGACAGCGAGAGAAAAAGAGAGACAGCGAGAGATAAGAGCGTCTGCTAAATGACTTAAATGTAATGTAAATGTAATGTAATGAGAGAGAGAGAGAGAGAGAGAGAGAGAGAAAGAGAGAGAGACAGAGACAGAGACGAGAGAAAGAGAGCGAAAGAGCGAGAGAGACGAGAGAAAGAGAGAGAGAAAGAGAGAGAGAGACGAGTGAGAGAGAGAGAGCGAGAGAGAGCGAGAGAAAGAGAGAGAGCAAGAGACAGAGACAGAGACAAGAGAAAGAGAGAGAGAGATGAGAGAGAGAGAGAGAGAGAGAGAGAGAGAGAGAGAGAGAGAAGAAAGACAGAGACGAGAGAAAGAGAGAGAGATGAGTGAGAGAGAGAGAGAGACGAGAGACAGAGACGAGTGAAAGAGAGAGAGAGTTTCCCTAATGTTTGAGTGTCTAGTTTTCCATTAGAAGGAGAACATTCTATCAATGTTAGCAAAAATATTTTGAGAACCTTTTTTTTAGCATTTTTTGGTGTTAGTTAGGAGAACATTCCTTCAACTTTCAACCAAACACAAAACTGGACAATGTTCTGACAACGTCCCCATGAAATGTGTACAACATTAATATCTTATATTCTGAGAACATGACAGCTCAGTTTTATCCTTGCCACCATCACATCATTCCACTGTCTAACATTATAAAATACAACCAACTAGAAATAAATAAGCAGCCTCTGTCACTGCATTGAGACACTGTGTTCATCTCTGCCTTCGTTGAAGGTGTTTTTTCATATAAAACTTCATGGCAGCAGCCTTAGGTGATTTGAGTGGGACTAAATACTATAATTAGACAACCAGATTAAAGGTTTCAGACCACCAGCCAGAGCTAACGCCTCTGGACAAAAAACTATGTTTAAAAGTCAGAAATAGGCATTGGTCTGAATCCTAAAAAGATAAAGAAAGGAAATTCACATGAACTCCACCCGCTCTACCAAGGTTTTCCACAGCTTTGACCTACTACAGTAGTTATGTTGGATCTCCAGTTCTTAACCTTTTGCGACGAGCAAACCCGTATCCGGGAGCGTAATCAAAGCCTCAAAGGCATTAGCATAACGCAGCGGACATAAATACCACTAGAAACTTTTCCTATTCCTGAAAATCTCAAATGAAATGCATAAAATATATTCAAACACAAGCTTAGCCTTTTGTTAACAACACTGTCATCTCAGATTTTCAAAATATGCGTTACAGCCAACGCTAGACAAGCATTTGTGTAAGTTTATCATGGAATAATGCAATGCTAGGCTCTGCTGGCAGCAGGCAACATTTTCACGAACATAAGAAAAGCAACCAAATTAAATAATTTACCTTTGAAGAACTTCGGATGCTTTCACTCAGGAGACTCCCAGTTAGAAAATGTTCCTTTTTTCCAAAAATATTATTTTTGTAGGTGAAAAAGCTCCCGTTTCTTCATCATGCTTGGCTGAGAAATCGACCGAAAAATGCTACTACTACAACGCCAGACTTTTTTCAAAATTAGCTACATAAATATCGACAGAAACATGGCAAACGTTGTTTAGGGTCCATCCTCAAGGTGTTTTAGACAAATATATTCGATAATATATCCGTCGAGGCAGTTGGTTTCTCTTAAGAACTGATTGGAAAAATGGCTACCTCAGTAGTTTACTCCAGATTTTCTCTGGGAGACACCATGTGACCACATGCTATATATGGTCCCTTACAGCCATTCTTCAATGGAAATGCCTAAAAAGACGTCACAATGCTGTAGACACCTTGGGGAATGCGTGGAAAACGTAAGCTCATTCGTAGCTCATTCACAGCCATATAAGGAGTCATTGGCATGAGGAGGTTTCAAAAACTGCGGCACTTCCTGATTGGATTTTTATCTGGGTTTCTCCTGTAACATCAGTTCTGTTGCACTCACAGACAATATCCTTGCAGTTTAGGAAACGTCAGAGTGTTTTCTTTCCAAAGCTGTCAATTATATGCATAGTCGAGCATCTTTCCGTGACAAAATATCTTGTTTAAAACGGGAACGTTTTTCATCCAAAATGTTTGATAGCGCCACCTAGTCGCAAGAAGCTTGAAAGTTGTGGAGAAGTGCAGATCATGGTTAGGCTATAAAACAATATCAGAAACTTTGAAAATCCCACAGAGCACCATTAAATCCATTATTAGAAAATAGAAAGAATATGACACCACAACAAACCTGCCAAGAGAGGGCCGCCCACTAAAACTCAATGACCAGGCAAGGAGGGCATTAATCAGTGAGGCAACAAAGAGACCAAAGATAACCCTGAAGGAGCTGCAAAGCTCCACAGCGGAGATTGGAGTATCTGTCCATAGGACCACTTTAAGCCTTACACTCCACAGAGCTGGGCTTTAGAGAAGCGTGGCCAGAAAAAAAGCCATTGTTTAAAGAAAAAATAAGCAAACACGTTTGGTGTTCACCAAAATACCCGTGGGAGACTCCCCAAACATGTGGAAGGATGTACTCTGGTCAGATGAGACTAAAATTGAGCTTTTTTTTCCATCAAGGAAAATGCTATGTCTGGCGCAAACCCAACACCTCTCATCACCCCAAGAACACTATCCCCACAGTGAAGCTGTGATTTGTCATCAGCAGGGACCGGGAAACTGGTCAGAATTGAAGGAAAGATGGATGGCTCTAAATAGAGGGAAATTCTTGAGGGAAACCTGTTTGTCTTCCAGAGATTTGAGACTGGGACGGAGGTTCACCTTCCAGCAGAACAATGACCCTAAGCATACTGCTAAAGCAACACTCGAGGGGTGTAAGGGGAAACATTTAAATGTCTTGGAATGGCCTAGTCAAAGCCCAGACCTCAATCCAATTTAGAATCTGTGGTATGACTTAAAGGGGGGTGAATAGTTACGCATGCTCAAGTTCTCTCTTTTTTTGGTCTTATTTCTTGTTGGTTTCACAATAAAAAAATATTTTGCAACTTCAAAGTGGTAGGCATGTTGTGTAAATCCAATGACACAACCCCCCAAAAAAAATCATGTTTAATTCCAGGTTGTAAAGGCAACAACATAGGAAAAATGCCAAGAGGGGTGAACTTTCGCAAGCCACTGTATGTTGTCGATTGAATGCTGACAGACTTTGCAGAGAAGTACTCCTCCATCCTTGGACAGCTGGAATCTTCCTGGCCCTGCACCTGGCTGTTATTCTGGTCGCTAAATGTTTACTCCTCAGCTCCTCTGCTGTAAAATCTGGACATTTTTTGTTGTTGTTAGATATTCTCCTCTGACAGCTGTCATTGGTTGGTTCACAGAGCTGTCTTCACGACCTCTCACTCACACAGGGTAGGGGCTTACGGTGAGGAGAGTGGGCTGAACCTCTGGCTACACTTTTCAGTGATTGAAAAACAATTAAAAAAAACGTGAAAACGGGTGAAAATAATTTAAAATTCAACAACAGGTCAATTTGATTTAACTTTGCTATCAGCTGGGCGCTTAACTTTTGCTTTAGAATCCTATGCATTCTATTTCAAATTCTGCTGATTTTCATCGAAATTTTGCTTGCGTTGATTCCGTGCGGGTTTAGTAATGACCTATTGAGACTCTTAAAGGAATGTTCTTTAAAGTTGTGATGATATTTGTTGTTAGCTGGGGAGAGAGGGAGAGTGACAGAGATAGGGAGGGAGCATGGAGATATCCCCAGATCCTTTAAGGACTCATCTACATTGGTGCATCTACATTGGTGCATCTACATTGGCACTATGCCTTGCTTCTGGCTATAGGTTTGACTCATTGTAGCTCATTGCATGAGTCACAAGTCCGTAGAATAACAAAAAAGAAAGGCAATTTCCATCTTACTTATGTATTTTACGGCGATGTAATCAGCTGTGTATGTTCCCCTTCTCACCTCACATAAGTAGGGTGCAGCTTCATAGTAATCCAAGTGGAAAGGATGCCATTTTGTTGTTTTTTGGAATTAGGAGTGGGCCTTTGATTTGTTGTTTTTGTTTTTAGAATTAGGAGTGGGCCTTTGATTCGTTGTTTTTGTTTTTAGAATTAGGAGTGGGCCTTTGATTCGTTGTTTTTGTTTTTAGAATTAGGAGTGGGCCTTTGATTCGTTGTTTTTGTTTTTAGAATTAGGAGTGGGCCTTTGATTCGTTGTTTTTGTTTTTAGAATTAGGAGTGGGCCTTTGATTTGTTGTTTTTGTTTTTAGAATTAGGAGTGGGCCTTTGATTTGTTGTTTTTGTTTTTAGAATTAGGAGTGGGCCTTTGATTCGTTGTTTTTGTTTTTAGAATTAGGAGTGGGCCTTTGATTCGTTGTTTTTGTTTTTAGAATTAGGAGTGGGCCTTTGATTCGTTGTTTTTGTTTTTAGAATTAGGAGTGGGCCTTTGATTCGTTGTTTTTGGAATAAGAAGTGGGCCTTAGATTTTTTGTTTTCTATTTAGAAGTAGGCTTTGACTTGTTGTTTTCTAATTAAAAGCCTTTGAGCAACTGATTGGAATTTCCTAACCTGTATTTTGCATAACAAGTCTTCCTGTCACTGATTTAAAAGTTATGACTCTATAAAATACATTTTTATTGGCATTTCTGAAAAGTTTAATTGTGGATTAGTCAACTCAGTTACACAACACACAACCATGAAGATGATGATTACAACATAGATTAAAAATGAAAATAAAGATGGGTAAGATGCAGATATGATATTATCTTACTTCACATTTGCATTTTAGTCATTTAGCAGACACTCTTATCAAGAGTGACTTACAATTAAATAATCAACACCCAGTATAGGTCTTACTACCCCCCCCCCCCTACAGAGAACATCAATTATACACATACAGTACCAGTGAAAAGTTTGGACACCTACTCATGCAAGGGTCTTCTTTATTTTTACTATTTTCTACATTGTAGAATAATAGTGAAGACACCAAACTATGAAATAACACATACAGTGTGTCACGCCCTGACCTTAGTTCGTTTTCTTTATTATTTTGGTTAGGTCAGGGTGTGACGAGGGTGATATGTGTTTTTGTCATGTCTAGGGTTTTTGGGTTTTTGTATGTTTATGGGGTTTACCCAGTCTAGGTGTTTTTATGTCTACGGTTGCCTGGAGTGGTTCTCAATCAGAGGCAGCTGTTTATCATTGTCTCTGATTGGGGACCATATTTAGGAAGCCATATGCCTTGGATAGTTTGTGGGTTATTGTCTATGGTTAGTTCCATGTCAGCACTCATTATATATATATATATATATATATATATATATATATATATATATATATATATATATAGCTTCATGTTTGTTTTGTTCTGTGTAGTTTGTTTAAGTGTTCTTCATTTTCATTAAAGAAGAATGTATTCTAATCACGCTGCGCTTTGGTCTCCTCACTATGACAAACGTGACACAGTGCTGTGAAAAAGTATTTGCCCCCTTCCTGATTTCTTATTTTTTTTGCACATTTGTCAAACTTAAATGTTTCAGATCAAACAAATTGTAATATTACACAAAGATAACTCAAGTCAACACAAAATCCAGTTTTTAAGTGATAATTGTATTTTGTTAAGGGGAAAAAGCTATCCGAACCTTTATGGCCCTATGTGACAAAGTAATTGCTCCCCCTTGTTAAATCATTCATTTACTGTGGTTAATAACATTTTTAGAAAGCTGAGTTCAATTTCACTAGCCACACCCAGGCCTGATTACTGCCGGACCTGCTGAATCAAGAAATCACTTAAGTAGAACCTTTCTGACAAAGTGAAGTAGACCAAAAGAGCTCAAAAATCCAAAGAAATTCAGGAACAGATGAGAACCAAAGTAATTGACATCTATCAGTCTGGAAAGGGTTACAAAGCCATTTCTAAAGCTTTGGGACTCCAGCGAACCACGGTGAGAGCCGTTATCCACAAATGGAGAACATTTGGAACAGTGGTGAACCTTCCCAGGAGTGGCCGGCCTCCCAAAATTACCCCAAGAGTGAGGCGACGGCTCATCAAAGAAGTCACAAAGAACCCACAACAACATCTAAAGAACTGCAGGCCTCACTGGCCTCAGTTAAGGTCAGTGTTCATGACTCAACCATAAGAAAGAGACTGGGCAAAAATGGCTTCCATGGCAGAGTTCCAAGGAGAAAACCACTGCTGACCAAAAAGAACATAATGGCTCGTCTCACTTTTGGCAAAAAAAAATCTTGATGATCCCCAAGACTTCTGGGAAAATATTCTGACGAGGCAAAAGTTTGACTTTTTGTAAGGTGTACATCCCATTACATCTGGTTTAAAAGTAACACAGCATTTCAGAAAAAGAACATTGTACCAACAGTCCAATATGGTGGTGGTGGTGTGATGGTCTGGGGCTGCTTTGCTGCTTCATTACCTGGACGACTTGCTGTGATTGGTTGAACCATTCTACCAAAAAATCCTGAAGGAGAATGTCCGGCCATCAGTTTGTGACCTCAAGCTGAAGTGCACTTGTGTTCTGCAGCAGGACAATGATCCAAAACACACCAGCAAGTTTACCTCTGAATGGCTTAAAAAAACAAATGAAGGTTTTGGAGTGGCCTAGTCAAAGTCCGGACTTGAATCCGATTGAGATGCTGTGGCGTGACCTTAAAGGGAGGTTCATCTTTGTGTAATATCTTTGTGTAATATTTCAATTTGTTTGATCTTAAACATATAAGTTTGCAAAAAAAAAAGAAATCAGAACGGGGGCAAATACTTTCACTGTATAGAATCATGTAGTTAACAAAAAAGTGTTGAAGAAATCGAAATATATTTGAGATCCTTTAAAGTAGCCATGATGACAGCTTTGCAAAATATTGGCATTCTCTCAACCAGCTTCAATAGGTAGTCACCTGGACTGCATTTCAATTAACAGGTGTGTCTTGTTAAAAGTTAATTTGTGCAATTTATTACTTTAATGCGTTTTGTAGTTTTGATGTCTTCACTAGTATTCTACATTGTAGAAAATAGTACAAATAAAACCCCTTGAATTAGTAGGTGTGTCCAAACTTTTGACATGTATTGTAGATCTCACTACTTCTAGGACAACAGAGAACCTCCAGTATGCATGTAGATCTCACTACTTCTAGGACAACAGAGAACCTCCAGTATACATGTAGATCTTACTACTTCTAGGACAACAGAGAACCTCCAGTATGCATGTAGATCTTACTACTTCTAGGTCTGCAGAGAACCTCCAGTATGCATGTAGATCTTACTACTTCTAGGACAACAGAGAACCTCCAATATTCATGTAGATCTTACTACTTCTAGGTCTGCAGAGAACCTCCAGTATACATGTAGATCTTACTACTTCTAGGACAACAGAGAACCTCCAGTATGCATGTAGATCTTACTACTTCTAGGTCTGCAGAGAACCTCCAGTACACATGTAGATCTTACTACTTTTAGGTCTGCAGAGAACATCCAGTATAGGTATTATGGTCCTAGGTTTACAGAAAATATTAACTCACTTACACATTTTCCCCAACGACAAGGTCATAAAAAAGTTACAGAACCTAATTCTGGCCCAAAAGTTTTCATCTGTAAAGAGCTGGTATAGCATTGTACGTACCTTGGGGGGGATCTAGCTGCAGAATTTGCACGAAGTCACATGCCAGCCCAACTTGATGCTCTGCCACCATCGGTTAGCTCGACCGGTTCCTTGAAGGCAGAGAGGACTACAGGCAACATTTAGATTTAGACTCGTTGCTCAAGGTGGTGTTTCAAATTATTACTAATTAGTGTCTCTACTGTCTCTCCTCATTAGTTTGGAGTTACAATAAGCATATCTACTGTAGCTGACAGACAGCTTGCGCCCCAAATGGCTCCCTATTTCCTATGTAGTGCACTACTTTTGATCAGGACCCTATGGCTCTGGTCAAAAGTAGTGTCCCATGTTAGGGAACATGGTGCAAATTGGGACCGTTTTATCCCTGCCCGCATCACATCATTCACTGTCTGACCTTTTTTTATCATAATTTGTTGTTAAAGTTAGGAGAACATTCCTTTAGGAAAACATTCCTTTAGTAGAATATTCCATCAACTTTCAACCAAACACAAAACTGGACAATGTTCTGACAACGTCCCCATGAAATGTGTACAACATTAATATCTTATATTCTGAGGACATGACAGCTCAGTTTTATCCTTGCCACCATCACATCATTCCACTGTCTAACATTATAAAATACAACCAACTAGAAATAAATAAGCAGCCTCTGTCACTGCATTGAGACACTGTGTTCATCTCTGCCTTCGTTGAAGGTGTTTTTTCATATAAAACTTCATGGCAGCAGCAGCAGGTGATTTGAGTGGGACTAAATACTATAATTAGACAACCAGATTAAAGGTTTCAGACCACCAGCCAGAGCTGGCGCCTCTTGACTCTTATTTCAAACAAAAAAACAATGTTTTAAGTCAGAAATATACATTGGTACGAATCTTAAAAAGAAAAGAAATTCACATGATGTCCACGGTGCTTTCTCCACCCACGCTCTACCAAGGTTTTCCAGCACAGCTTTAACCTACCAGAGTAGCTATGTTGGTCTACTGTGCAAACCTTTTCAAACATCCTCATTCACACTCTTAGAGGAGGTGCTTCCACAATAATGTGATTTGTACCACATTGAAGTTAAAGTATTGGGTTCTGCCACCCCTTGCTTCATGGTTGGGAAGGTGTTCTTCGGCTTGCAAGTCTCCCCTTTTTCCTCCAAACATAACGATGGTCATTATGGCCAAACATTTCCATTTTGTTTCATCACACCAGAGGACATTTCTCCAAAAAGTACAACCTTTGTCCCCATGTGCAGTTGCAAACCGTAATCTGGCTTTTTTATGGTGGTTTTGGAGCAGTGGCTTCTTCCTTGCTGAGCGGCCTTTCAGGTTATGTCGATATATGACTCGTTTTACTGTGGATATAGATTATTTTGTACCTGTTTCCTCCAACATCTTCACAAGGTCCTTTGCTGTTGTTCTGGGATTGATTTGCACTTTTTGCACCAAAGTATGTTCATCTCTAGGAGACAGAACGTTCCTGAGTGGTATGACGGCTGTATGGTCACATGGTGTTTATACTTGCGTACTATTGTTTATACAGGTGAACGTGGTACCTTCAGGTGTTTGGAAATTGCTCCCAAGGATGAACCAGACACGTGGAGTTGTACAATTGTTTTTCTGATTTATTTTGATTTTCAATCAAAGAGGCACTGAGTTTGAAGGTTGGCCTTGAAATACATCCACAGATACATCTCCAATTGACTCAAATGATGTCAATTAGCCTATCAGAAGCTTCTAAAGCCATGACATAATTTTCTGGAATTTTCAAAGCTGTTTAAAGGAACAGTCAACTTAGTGTATGTAAACTTCTGACCCACTGGAATTTTGATACAGTGAATGATAAGTGAAATAATCTGTCTGTAAACAATTGTTGGAAAAATTACTTGTGTCATACACAAAGTAGATGTCATAACCGACTTGCCAAAACTATAGTTTGTTAACATGAAATTTGTGGAGTAGTTGAATAACACGTTTTAATGACTCCAACCTAAGTGTATGTAAACTTCTGACTTCAACTGTATAGAGCCTGTCTCCATTCCTGACTTCTGTAACTATTCTCTTACCTGTGTAATATTGACATGTGCTCAGAAACACTTGTTTTGCAAACATGGTCCTGTTTTATCAATTACTGTGCTAAACAATGGACAGTTTATTACCTCTGTTAAATGAAAATGTAGCTTGAAGTTTTTGTGTTTTTGTATATATTTTTGCACAAAAAAATTGTGAAGCTACAATAACACACATTTACAATAGACCTTACAGCCATACAGCCATTTTCCAACCAAGGAGAGGTGTCACAAAAGACAGAAATAGAATTAAAACCTTTGATGATCTTCATCTGATGGCACTCCCAGGTCTCCATGTTAGACAAAATATGTTTGTTTTGTTTGATGAAGTTCATCTTTATGTCCAAATACCTCCTTTTTGTTCACTCGTTTAGTCCAGTATTCCAAATGCACAAGGCACGGGCACTAAGTCCAGACGAAAAGTCTAAAAAGTTGAATTGCAGTTGATAGAAACATGTCAAACAATGTATATAATCAATCTTTATGATGTTTTTATCATTAATCTTCAATAATATTCCAACCGGACAATTCCTTTGTCTTTAGAAATTAAAGGGAACGGAGCTCGCGCTGACGCGAGACTTAGCTAAAGGCATTCTGCCAGACTGCTGAGTCAAACAGCTCTTTTTCTTTTTCACTTCCCTTTCACAGTAGAAGCCTGAAACAACGTTCTAAAGACTGTTGACATCTACTGGAAGCCTTAGGAAGTGCAATCTGACCCCGTAGACACGGTACATTGGATAAGCAATCACTTAAAAAAAGTTTCATTATTCTCACAGATATTATTTTAACAGTTTTGGAAACTTTAGAGTGTTTTCTATCCAAATCTACTAATTTTATGCATATTTGAGCTTCTGGGCCCTGAGTAGCAGGCAGTTTACACTGGGCACATGATTTGTCCAAGCTCCTCAATTTTTTATTTTACTAGGCAAGTCAGTTAAGAACAAATTCTTATTTTCAATGACGGCCTAGGAACAGTGGGTTAACTGCCTGTTCAGGGGCAGAATGACAGATTTGTACCTTGTCAGCTTGGGGATTTGAACTTGCAACCTTTTGGTTACTAGACCAACGCTCTAACCACTAGGCTACCCTGCCGCCCCAATACTTCCCCCCCATACCCAAAAAAGTTTTAAGGCTTAAAAATCCTTCTTTAACCTGTCTCCTCCCCTCAATCTACCATGAAGTGGATTTAACAGGTGACCTCAATAAGGGATCATATCTATCACCTGGATTCCCCTGGTCAGTCTATGTCATGGAAAAAGCAGGTGTTCCTAATGTTTCGTACACTCAGTGTATATATGAGATAAGAGAAAGCTACAGCACTTCTTATCAACAATGGGGAATATAAATGACACAATTAAAATGGTGTGTGTGTGCGTGTGTCTGTGCCTGTGCGTGTGTGTGTGTGTGTGTGTGTGTGTGTGTGTGTGTGTGTGTGTGTGTGTGTGTGTGTGTGTGTGTGTGTGTGTGTGTGTGTGTGTGTGTGTGTGTGTGTGTATGTGTGTGTGTGTGTGTCTGTGTGTCTCTGTGTGTGTGTGTGCCTGCATGTGTGCATGTTTGCATGTTTCTGTGTGTGTGTGTGTGTGTGTGTGTGTGTGTGCCTGCATGTTTCTGTCTGTCTGTCTGTGTGTGTGTCTATGTGTGTGTGTCTATGTGTGTGTGTGTGTGTCTGTGTGTGTGTGCCTGCATGTTTCTGTCTGTCTGTCTGTGTGTGTGTCTGTGTGTGTGTATGTGTGTCTGTGTGTCTGTGTTTCTGCATACCACATTGAGGAGTCAGTTATACACATAGTGATAAAGACAGGCGTCAATATGTCTCCTAACTCCCACCTCTCCAACATCATGTCTGCTTGACACAAGCAGATATATTGATCCATCCTGGATTCCCAGTGAACTGGCCCACGTCGGTCCACCACACTGCCATGGCGACAGTGACCAATTGACTACTGAAATGTAGAAGCCAAGGAACGTTCAATATTGCTGGAAGGAGGGGAGGTGGAGACATCTGTGTCGTTTTAACTGTTGACTCGGAGAGTCTTCTTGGTTGGTTGTTGTTGCAATATCACCCTCCTTCTCTCCATCTTACAAAGGTAAACGCCACAGCAAATCACTTCACCACCAAAATCCTGAACAATTTGATACGACAGGATATTTTTTATCTTTTAGTCTTTCGACTTTGTTTTCAGAGTAACTTATCACTTCGTAGACACTTACCTAAACCAACATTCCTAGTTTTGGGATATTTTATAGTTTTTTATATTTATTTATTTATATTTTACCACAGGTTGACAGCACAACAGGGGAGGATCAGGTCATTGATAGACTCGGGGGAGAGTGTTCTTACTATTTACCTTCACTCCATGCAACAGAAGCACTGGATGGGACACAACATCACTGCCATCAGTCTGACCATCAGTCTGACCATCAGTCTGACCATCAGTCTGTACTGTTCATATCAGAACAACTTCATCTATTGGTTGTCTCTCTGAGGCTCTCTCTTAATATAGACGTAGAGAGGCCTGAACAGCAGCACAACATCACCGGTCTAGCCATGTACTGGAGATAGTGAACCTTCAGTTTTCAGAGTAAAGGATCACTTGAACTTCCACCTTTAATGGAATTAAGACTCTTTTCCAATTATGTAAGGTTTAATTTATTAGCCCCGGTGTTTATTTGCTCAGTTTTATTTACCTTTTTTTTAACCTTTATTTAACTAGGCAAGTCAGTTAAAAACAAACTCTAATTTTCAATGACTGTCACGCCTTGGTCATTGTATTTTGTGTTTTTGTTATATATTTGTTCAGGCCAGGGTGTGACATGGGTTTATTGTGTTGTCGTATTGGGGTTTTGTAGTTATTGGGATTGCGGCTGAGTAGGGGTGTTGCATAGGCTTGGCTGCCTGAGGCGGTTCTCAATCAGAGTCAGGTGATTCTCGTTGTCTCTGATTGGGAACCGTATTTAGGTAGCCTGGGTTTCACTTTGTATTTCGTGGGTGATTGTTCCTGTCTCTGTGTAGTGTTCACCAGATAGGCTGTAATTAGTTTTCACGTTCCGTTTGTTGTTTTGTATTTATTTAAGATATTGCATGTATCGCTATCTTCTATATTAAAGACATGAGTAACCACCACGCTGCATTTCGGTCCGACTCTCTTTCAACAAACGAAGAACGCCGTTACAGAATCACCCACCACACACGGACCGAGCAGCGTGTCAACGGGCAGGAGCCACAGGAGAAGCAACAAAGGCAGCAACAGTGATCACAGGACTTCTGGAATTGGGAGGAGAAATTGTTCGGAGAAGGACCCTGGAATCAGCCTGGAGAATATCGCCGCCCCAAAGATGAACTGGAGGCGGAGCGAGCTGAGAGGCGCCAGTATGAGGAGGCAGCGCGGCGACGCGGATGGAAGCCCGAGAGTCAGCCCCAAAAGTTTCTTGGGGGGGAGCTCAGGGAGTGTGTGGCAGAGTCAGGAGTCAGACCTGAGCTCATTCTTCCTGTTTATCGTGAGGAGCAAAGGAGGAGACCAGAACCGGTGTTGGAGGTGAGCGAAGCAGAGACTGTGAAGGAGTTAATGGGGAAATTGGAGGAGAGAGAAATGAGGGAGTTGCTGTGTTGGTGCTTTTTGCATGGAATTTGCCCGACAGAACGTGTCAGGGATTGAATGGCACCTGGGTCAGCGCTCCATACTCGTCCTGAGGTGCGTGTTAGTCGGCTGGTGAAGTTGGTGCCAGCCTCACGCACCAGGCCTCCTGTGCACATCCCTAGCCTTGCACGTCCTGTGCGAACACTGCTCTCAAGATCCCCAGTGCGCCTTCACGGTCTAGCCCATCCTGTGCCACCTCCACACACCAGCCCTCCGGTGGCAGCTCCCCGCACCAGGCTTCCTGTGCGTGTCCTCGGCCCAGTACCACCAGTGCCAGCACTACGCATCAGGCCTACAGTGCGCCTCGCCTCTCCTGCGCTGCCGGAGCCTCCCGCCTGTTCAGCGCTGTCGAAGCCTTCCTCCTCTACAGCGCTGCTGGAGTCTCCCGCCTGTTTCGTGCTGCCAGAGCCTTCCGCCTCTACAGCGTTGCCGGAGTCTCCTGCCCGTTTAGCGCAGCCAGAGCTGCCAGTCTGCATGGAGCAGCCAGAGCTGCCAGTCTGCATGGAGCAGCCAGAGCTGCCAGTCTGCATGGAGCAGCCAGAGCTGTCAGTCTGCATGGAGCAGCCAGAGCTGCCAGTCTGCATGGAGCAGCCAGAGCTGTCAGTCTGCATGGAGCTGCCAGTCTGCAAGGAGCTGCCAGTCTGCAAGGAGCTGCCAGTCTGCAAGGAGCTGCCAGAGCTGTCAGATCTGCTAGACAACCAGACTCTTCCAGATCCGCTAGTCAACCAGACTCTTCCAGATCCGCCAGTCAGCCAGGATCTGCCAGAACTGCCAGCCAGTCAGGATCTGCCGGATTCAACTGCCTGGCTGGGCTTCCTCTCAGTGCTGGGCTTCCTCTGTCCCGAGCTGCCCCTCTGTCCCAAGCTGCCCTTCTGTCCCGAGCTGCCCTTCTCTCCCGAGCTGCCCTTCTCTCCCGAGCTGCCCCTCTATCCCGAGCTGCCCCTCAGTCCAGTGGGGTTCTGGGTGAGGACTACTAGGCCATGGTCGGCGGAGAGGGTGGATTACCCCAGGACGCGTAGGGGAGGAACTATGACATTAATGGGAGTGGGGTCCACGTCCCGAGCCGGAACCGCCACCATGGACAGACACCCACCCGGACCCTCCCTATGGTTTTGAGGTGCGTCCGAGAGTCCGCACCTTAGGGGGGGGGTTGGGTTCTGTCACGCCTTGGTCATTGTATTTTGTGTTTTCGTTATATATTTGTTCAGGCCAGGGTGTGACATGGGTTTATTGTGTTGTCGTATTGGGGTTTTGTAGTTATTGGGATTGCGGCTGAGTAGGGGTGTTGCATAGGCTTGGCTGCCTGAGGCGGTTCTCAATCAGAGTCAGGTGATTCTCGTTGTCTCTGATTGGGAACCGTATTTAGGTAGCCTGGGTTTCACTTTGTATTTCGTGGGTGATTGTTCCTGTCTCTGTGTAGTGTTCACCAGATAGGCTGTAATTAGTTTTCACGTTCCATTTGTTGTTTTGTATTTATTTAAGTTATTGCATGTATCGCTATCTTCTATATTAAAGACATGAGTAAACCCCACGCTGCATTTCGGTCCGACTCTCTTTCAACAAACGAAGAACGCCGTTACAATGACGGCCTAGGAACAGTGGGTTAACTGCCTTGTTCAGGGACAGAACAACAGATTTGTACCTTGTCAGCTTGGGAATTCTCTTACAACCTTTCGGTTATAAGTCCAATGCGCTAACCACTAGGCTACCTGTCACCCCAGGACATACAGTAAAAAGGCGCTTATTGGAGACAAACTTCTATTTGAGCCAGGCTTCTATTTGAGCCAGGCCTCTATTTCCTTAATGCAACAAAGCTTTTGCTCATTTACGTAGTTTGTTTAATTCCAGCATTTTAATCAATTTCTTCATATCTACACTTTGATTTTGTCTTAATAAGCCTCTATTTCAAAACCCCCAAAAACTTCCAAGACAGAATAATTATTCTCCTCTTTGACTATGCATTTTCATCAGATCTTTCGCCACTAGAGGGTGATCGGACAATTTCTTGGGCTCTGTACTCCCGAAGTTATTGACGGTGTTTTCCCAGTTATCAGCTGTTAGCAGCCAATGGCTAGCAGTTTCATACTACAGATAAAAACTATTAGAAGGAACACGCTACTATTTGAGACTGTGTCTCATTTAAGTTTTATGTATGTGTAACAGTACAACTTTGGACCGTCCCCTCGCCCATACCCGGGCGCAAACCAGGGACCCTCTGCACAGGTAACTAAGCTAGCCGTTTCACATCTGTTACACTCACTTTTGACCTCCTCCTTTTCTGCAGCAACCAGCAAACAGCATCAATGTAACAGTAAAATTTTAAACCGTCCCCTCGCCAGGGGGGAACCAGGTACCCTCTGCACACATCAACAACAGTCACCCTCGAAGCATCGTTACCCATCGCTCCACAAAAGCAGCGGCCCTTGCAGAGCAAAGGGGAACCACTACTTCAAGGTCTCAGAGCAGGTGACGTCACCGATTGAAACGCTATTTAGTGCGCGCCGCTAACTAAGCTAGCCGTTTCACATCTGTTACATATGCAGACACATACAGATGTATGATCTTCATTTGAGCCAGGTTGCTTCAGCAAGAAAATAATCCTGAAGCAACAGGAAATGTGTATTATAATAAAATAACATTTTTGTAGGGGTTGATACATTGTTCATAAGGGAAAATCAAGTCTGAAATTTTAGTGGAAATGTGAAACCTCAGAAGCCTTTTTAAACCTCAAAAGTTGTAAAAGAATTATCCTGCATTGCAGGAAAGTTCTCATGCAACAGGTTGATCAAATTAAGATCCTACATCTGTACAGAGTATTTTGTAGTGACGCCAGTCACGATTTCAACGATTTATCTGAAATGGTACATGTGTAACCTTGTGTGGGAGGGGTATACTTTTGTTTCAAAGTAGATTTGATTAAGACTACCCAGAAACACTCCGTGTGACCCTGGTTTAGCCCAATGCCGTAAAAGGTTAACACTTCTGTTAACACTTTGCTTCTCTAATGTGCTGAAGTGAAACACACTGAAACAAAACCGGATAGATGAACTTGCTGGAGGTCTGTTGACCGACCTCCCCATATAGGAGCTAGTCTAGACTTGCTTACCTGTCGTGGAGAGACCATTCCACAGATGGCTTATGGTAGAGCCTGTCTTTGTATGTGCTGTCACTGTCAAAAACTCTTGTGTATGAGAGCTGAAACACACACCATGTGGGAGCTGTAACTGCAGTCAAGCTTCACAGCATGCAGCTGCTCCTGCTACTTTCAACTGGTCTCCACCCTCCTCTCCTCTCCTACACTGATTTGAAAATACTTGACAGCGACAGGTGAAAACAATATGGTGGAAGCACATCGTACCTGGTCAGTTCTTTCAAATAAGAGAGATGAGGAAAGGACACATTTTAAGGTAGAGACAGAACCTTCCTCTGTCTCAGCTGTCACTGCAGTCACTCGTCACAGCATATAGCTGGTCTCGACCCTTCTCTGGAAAGCTGCAGGAGAGATCAGGGGATAACTGCAGTCTCTTTGATATTTATCTCAGTGCCTTGGACTCACACAGATCCCCTGGGGGAACTATACTGTACTAGGGTGATCTACCATGTAACGTCACATCAATGTCTTTAGGATAGGATCTGTCTTTTTTATTCACCAGTAGCTGAATGGCAGAACGTCAGGAGCTAGTGGCTATAATCAAATAAAATTGTTTAAAACCTGTTATGGCTGCTGTGAGTTTTCAAACATATGCATATGATTAGTATGTGTGCATAGAAAACACTCTGAAGTTTCTAGAACTGGTTCAATGGTGTCTTGACTATAACAGAACGAGTTCCGTGGTCAAAATCGCAAGAAAACCTGATCACAAAATCGACAAAGAAAAAATCCATCTGCCAGTCTCAGTATTGTCTATCGCTTCCCATAATTGATGGGACTGGGCTTGCAGTTCCGACAGCTTCCACACGATGTCGCCAGTGTTGTGATTTCCAGGGAACTTTATCCTTGGTCAGATTAGTGAATGGCACATCCTGTCTTCGTGTCCGCAGCTGGAAAAAATGGAAGTGACAAAATGGACTTTGTTTTCCAAACTTGTAGCTATTGAATACAGATCGCTCCGTGATCAATTTGATCATTTATTAACGTTTACTAATACCTAAAGTTGGATTACAGAAGTAGGTTGAAGTGTTTTGTCAAAGTTTATAGGCAACTTCATGACGTCGCGTTGGGAAAGGTGACTTTTTTCCTGGATTTCACGGTGTTCATACATGGATATTTTGGGTATATTTGGACCGATTTAATCGTAAAAAAAAAACAACCCAATTGTGATGTTTATGGGACATATAGGAGTGCCAACAAAGAAGCTCGTCAAAGGTAATGAATGTTTTATATTTTATTTCTGAGTTTTGGGTAGCGCCGGCTACGCTAATTTCTTTGTTTACGTCCCGTTCGTGTGTTTCTGGGGGCTGCATGCTATCAGATAATAGCTTCTCATGCTTTCGCCGAAAAGCATTTTACAAATCTGACATGTTGGCTTGATTCACAACGAGTATGGCTTTAATTGAGTACCTTGCATGTGAGTTTTAATGAAAGTTTGAGTTGTATCGAGTACAATTAGTTGGTGCTCTGGAATTTTCGCTGATTTGGTTCCTGTACAGGTACAGCAGCCGTAAAAGGATGAGTCACATGCACCGACGACAACAGGTGAGGTAGACCTTACAGTGAAATGCTTAGTTACGAGCCCCTAACCAACAATGCAGTTTAAAAAAAATATGAATAAGAACAAGAAATTAATGTAACAAGTAATTAAAGAGCAGCAGTAAAATAACAAAATCAGACTATATACAGGGGGGTACCGGTATAGAGTCAATGTGCGGGGGCACCAGTTAGTTTAGGTAATATGGACATGTAGGTAGAGTTATTAAAGTGACTATGCATAGATAACAAGAGAGTAGCAGCGGTGTAAAAAAGGGGAGGGGCCAATGCAAATAGTCTGGGGAGCAATTTGATTCAATGTTGGGGGTTGGGGGTAGAAGCTGTTCAGAAGACTCATGGACATAGACTTGGTGCTTCGGTACTGCTTGTCATGTGGTAGCAGAGAGAACAGTCAATAACTAGGGTGGCTGGAGTCTTCCTCTGACACCGACTGGTATAGCGTTCCTGGAACGCAGGAAACTTGGTCTTTGACAATTGTTAGGACCTTCCTCTGACACCGCCTGGTATAGAGGTCCTGGATGGCAGGAAGCTTGACCTCAGTGATGGACTGGGCTGTTCACACTACCCTCTGTAGTGCCTTGAGTTTGGAGGCTGAGCAGTTGCCATACCAGGCAGTGATGCAACCAGTCATGATGCTCTCGACGGTGCAGCAGTAGAACCTTTTGAGGATCTGAGCACCCATGGTAAATCTTTTCTATCTCCTGAGGGGAAATAGGTTTTGTCGTGCCCTTTTCACGACTGTCTTGTTGTGCTTGGGCCATGTTAGTTTGTTGGTGATGTGGACACCAAGGAACTTGAAGGAACTCTGCATCTGTCCTCGTGCTCCTAGACCTTAGTGCTGCTTTTGATACCATCGATCACCACATTCTTTTGGAGAGATTGGAAACCCAAATTGGTCTACACGGACAAGTTCTGGCCTGGTTTAGATCTTATCTGTCGGAAAGATATCAGTTTGTCTCTGTGGATGGTTTGTCCTCTGACAAATCAACTGTAAATTTCGGTGTTCCTCAAGGTTCCGTTTTAGGACCGCTGTTGTTTTCACTATATATTTTACCTCTTGGGGATGTTATTCGAAAACATAATGTTAACTTTCACTGCTATGCGGATGATACACAGCTGTACATTTCAATGAAACATGGTGAAGCCCCAAAATTGCCCTCGCTAGAAGCATGTGTTTCAGACATAAGGAAATGGATGGCAGCAAACTTTCTACTTTTAAACTCGGATAAAACAGAGATGCTTGTTCTAGGTCCCAAGAAACAAAGAGATCTTCTGTTGAATCTGACAATTAATCTTAATGGTTGTACAGTCATCTCAAATAAAACTGTGAAGGACCTCGGCGTTACTCTGGACCCTGATCTCTCTTTTGAAGAACATATCAAGACCATTTCAAGGACAGCTTTTTTCCATCTACGTAACATTGCAAAAATCAGAAACTTTCTGTCCAAAAATGATGCAGAAAAATTAATCCATGCTTTTGTCACTTCTAGGTTAGACTACTGCAATGCTCTACTTTCCGGCTACCCGGATAAAGCACTAAATAAACTTCAGTTAGTGCTAAATACGGCTGCTAGAATCCTGACTAGAACCAAAAAATTTGATCATATTACTCCAGTGCTAGCCTCCCTACACTGGCTTCCTGTCAAAGCAAGGGCTGATTTCAAGGTTTTACTGCTAACCTACAAAGCATTGCATGGGCTTGCTCCTACCTATCTCTCTGATTTGGTCCTGCCGTACATACCTACACGTACGCTACGGTCACAAGACGCAGGCCTCCTAATTGTCCCTAGAATTTCTAAGCAAACAGCTGGAGGCAGGGCTTTCTCCTATAGAGCTCCATTTTTATGGAACGGTCTGCCTACCCATGTCAGAGACGCAAACTCGGTCTCAACCTTTAAGTCTTTACTGAAGACTCATCTCTTCAGTGGGTCATATGATTGAGGGTAGTCTGGCCCAGGAGTGGGATGGTGAACGGAAAGGCTCTGGAGCAACGAACCACCCTTGCTGTCTCTGCCTGGCCGGTTCCCCTCTTTCCACTGGGATTCTCTGCCTCTAACCCTATTACAGGGGCTGAGTCACTGGCTTGCTGGGGCTCTCTCATGCCGTCCCTGGAGGGGGTGCGTCACCTGAGTGGGTTGATTCACTGATGTGGTCATCCTGTCTGGGTTGGCGCCCCCCCCCTTGGGTTGTGCCGTGGCGGAGATCTTTGCGGGCTATACTCAGCTTTGTCTCAGGATGGTAAGTTGGTTGAAGATATCCCTCCAGTTTTTGTGGGGGCTGTGCTTTGGCAAAGTGGGTGGGGTTATATCCTTCCTGTTTGGCCCTGTCCGGGGGTGTCCTCGGGTGGGGCCACAGTGTCTCCTGACCCCTCCTGTCTCAGCCTCCAGTATTTATGCTGCAGTAGTTTATGTGTCGGGGGGCTGGGGTCAGTTTGTTATATCTGGAGTACTTCTCCTGTCCAATTCGGTGTCCTGTGTGAATCTAAGTGTGCGTTCTCTAATTCTCTCCTTCTCTCTCTCGGAGGACCTGAGCCCTAGGACCATGCCCCAGGACTACCTGACATGATGACTCCTTGCTGTCCCCAGTCCACCTGGCCGTGCTGCTGCTCCAGTTTCAACTGACCTGAGCCCTAGGACCATGCCCCAGGACTACTTGACATGATGACTCCTTGCTGTCCCCAGTCCACCTGGCCGTGCTGCTGCTCCAGTTTCAACTGTTCTGCCTTATTATTATTCGACCATGCTGGTCATTTATGAACATTTGAACATCTTGGCCATGTTCTGTTATAATCTCTACCCGGCACAGCCAGAAGAGGACTGGCCACCCCACATAGCCTGGTTCCTCTCTAGGTTTCTTCCTAGGTTTTGGCTTTTCTAGGGAGTTTTTCCTAGCCACCGTGCTTCTACACCTGCATTGCTTGCTGTTTGGGGTTTTAGGCTGGGTTTCTGTACAGCACTTTGAGATATCAGCTGATGTACGAAGGGCTATATAAATAAATTTGATTTGATTTGATTTGATTTGAAGCTCTCAACCTGCTCCATTGCAGCCCCCTCGATGAGAGTGGGGGAATGCTCTGTCCTCTTTTTTCTGTCGTCCACCGTCATCTGCTTTGTCTTGATCATGTTGAGGGAGAGGTTGTTGTCCTGGCTCCAAACGGCCAGGTGTCTGACCTCCTCACTATAGGATGTCTCGTCGTTGTCGGTGATCAGATCTACCACTATTGTGTCATTGGCACATTTAATGACGGTGTTGGAGTAGTGCCTGGCCGTGCAGTCATGGGTGAACAGGGAGTACAGGAGGGGACTGAGCACGCACCCCTGAGGGGCCCCAGTGTTGATGATCAGCGTGTCAGATGTGTTGTTACGTACCCTTACCACCTGCAGGCAGCCCTTCAGGAAGTCCAGGATCCAGTTGCAGAGGGAGGTGTTTAGTCCCAGGGTCCTTAGATTAGTGATGTGCTTTGAGGGCACTATGGTGTTGAACACTGAGGTGTCGTACCCCTGAGGGGCCCCAGTGTTGATGATCAGCGTGTCAGATGTGTTGTTACGTACCCTTACCACCTGCAGGCAGCCCTTCAGGAAGTCCAGGATCCAGTTGCAGAGGGAGGTGTTTAGTCCCAGGGTCCTTAGATTAGTGATGTGCTTTGAGGGCACTATGGTGTATAACACTGAGGTGTCGTCAATGAATAGCATTCTCACATAGGTGTTCATTTTGTCCAGGTGGGAAAGGGCAGTGTGGAGTGCAATAGAGATTGCATCATCTGTGGATCTGTTGGGGTGGTATGCAAATTGGAGTGGGTCCAGGGTTTCTGGGATAATGGTGTTGATGTGAGACTTGACCAGCCTTTCAAAGCACTTCATGGGCACAGATGTGAGTGTTACGGGTTGGTAGTCATTTAGGCAGGTTACCTTAGTGTTTTTGGTCACAGGCACTATGGTGGTCTGCTTGAAACATGTTGGTATTACAGACTTGGATAGGGAGAGGTTGAAAATGTCAGTGAAGACACTTGCCATTTGGTCAGAGCATGCTCGCAGTACACGTCCTGGTAATCCGTATGGCCCTGCGGCCTTGTGAATGTTAACCTGTTTAAAGGTCTTACTCACATCAGCTGTGGAGAACATGATCACATAGTCTTTGGAACAGCTGATGCTCTCATGCATGTTTCAGTGTTATTTGCCTCGGAATGAGCATAGTAGTTTAGCTCATCTGGCAGGCTCATGTCACTGGCCAGCTCTCGGCTGTGCTTCCCTCTGTAATGGTTTGCAAGCCCTGCCACATCCGACAAGCGTCAGAGCCGGTGTAGTACGATTGGATCTCAGTCCTGTATTGATGCTTTGCCTGTTTGATGGGTCGTCGGAGGGATTTTATAAGCTTTCGGGTTAGAGTCCCACTCCCTGAATGAGGCAGCTCTAGCCTTTAGCTCAGCACAGACGTTGCCTGTAATCCATGGCTTCTGGTTGGGGTATGTACGTACGGTCACTGTAGGGACAACGTCATCAATGTACTTATTGAGGAAGCCAGTGACTGATGTGTTGTACTCCTCAATGCCATCGGAGGAATCCTGGAACATATTCCAGTCTGTACTAGAAAAACAGTCCTGTAGCTTCGCATTTGCTTTATCTAACCACTTTTTAAAGGTGGTCTAGAGTATTTTGCACATTTTGCACATTCTGGTTGCACATTTAACATGCTGATAAGAAATTTTGTAAAATTAATTTAAGTTTCCCTGCATTAAAGTCCCCGACGACTAGGAGCGCCCCTTGTGGGTGAACGTTTTCTTGTTTGCTTATGGCGGAATACAGCTCATTCAATGCTGCCCTAGTGCCAGCCTCTGACTGTGATGTTATGTAAACAGCTACAAAGAATTCAGATGGAAACTCTCTCGGTAAATAGTGTGGTCTACAACTTATCATGAGATACTCTACCTCAGGCGAACAATAGCTCGAGACTTCTTTAAATATCGTGCACCAGCTGTTATTTACAAAAATTCATAGTCCTCCTCCCCTTGTCTTACCAGACGCCGCTGTTCTATCCTGCCGTACAGCGTATAACCAGCCTCTGTATGTTGATAGTGTCACCGTTCAGCCACGACTCCATGAAGCATAAGATATTACAGTTTTGAATGTCCCGTTGGTAGATTAATCTTCCACGTAGGTCATCGATATTATTCTCCAAAGATTGCACGTTTGCTAGCAGAATGGAAGGAAGTGGGGGTTTATTCGATCGCCTACAAATTCTCAGAATCACGGGAATCTGGGCCTGTTCCCGAGAAAGCAATATATAATTCGTGTCGGGCTCGTCGGACTCTTTAAAGGAAAAAGGATTCTGCCAGTCTGTGGTGAGTAATCACAGTCCTGATGTCCAGAAGTTATTTTTGGTCATAAGAAACGGTACAAAATACATTATGTACAAAATAAGTTCAAAAATAAGTTACAAGCAACACAAATAAAACACACAAAAAAAACAATCGTTTGGGGACACGTAAAATGTTAGCCTTCTACTCCAGCGCCATGGTTACTACTGGCCCTACATCGATGTCTTTACAGGAGCTAGTGGCTGTATTGGCCCTACATCGATGTCTTTACAGGAAATAGTGGCTGTAATGGCCCTACATCAATGTCTTTACAGGAGCTGGTGGCTGTAATGGCCCTACATTGATGTTTTTACAGGAGCTGGTGGCTGTAATGGCCCTACATCGATGTCTTCACAGGAGCTAGTGGCTGTAATGGCCCTACATTGATGTCTTTACAGGAGCTGGTGGCTGTAATGGCCCTACATTGATGTTTTTACAGGAGCTGGTGGCTTTAATGGCCCTACATCGATGTCTTCACAGGAGCTGGTGGCTGTAATGGCCCTACATTGATGTTTTTACAGGAGCTGGTGGCTTTAATGGCCCTACATCGATGTCTTCACAGGAGCAGCTAGTGGCTGTAATGGCCCTACATCGATGTCTTTACAGGAGCTGGTGGCTGTAATGGCCCTACATTGATGTCTTTAAAGGAGCTGGTGGCTGTAATGGCCCTACATCGATGTCTTCACAGGAGCTAGTGGCTGCAATGGCCCTACATCGATGTCTTCACAGGAGCTAGTGGCTGTAATGGCCTTACATTGATGTCTTTACAGGAGCTGGTGGCTGTAATGGCCCTACAGTGATGTTTTTCAGGAGCTGGTGGCTGTAATGGCCCTACATTGATGTCTTCACAGGAGCTAGTGGCTGTAATGGCCCTATATTGATGTCTTTACAGGAGCTGGTGGCTGTAATGGCCCTACATTGATGTCTTTACAGGAGCTGGTGGCTGTAATGGCCCTACATTGATGTCTTTATAGGAGCAAGTGGCTGTAATGGCCCTACATCGATGTCTTTATAGGAGCAGCTAGTGGCTGTAATGGCCCTACATCGATGTCTTTACAGGAGCTGGTGGCTGTAATGGCCCTACATTGATGTCTTTACAGGAGCTAGTGGCTGTAATGGCCCTACATCGATGTTTTTACAGGAGCTGGTGGCTGTAATGGCCCTACATCGACGTCTTTACAGGAGCTGGTGGCTGTAATGGCCCTACATTGATGTCTTTACAGGAGCTAGTGGCTGTAATGGCCCTACATCGATGTTTTTACAGGAGCTGGTGGCTGTAATGGCCCTACATTGATGTCTTTACAGGAGCTGATGGCTGTAATGGCCCTACATCGATGTCTTTACAGGAGCTGGTGGCTGTAATGGACCTACATTGATGTCTTTACAGGAGCTAGTGGCTGTAATGGCCCTACATCGATGTTTTTACAAGAGCTGGTGGCTGTAATGGCCCTACATTGATGTCTTTACAGGAGCTAGTGGCTGTAATGGCCCTACATCGATGTTTTTACAGGAGTTGGTGGCTGTAATGGCCCTACATCGATGTCTTTACAGGAGCTAGTGGCTGTAATGGCCCTACATTGATGTCTTTACAGGAGCTAGTGGCTGTAATGGCCCTACATTGATGTCTTTACAGGAGCTAGTGGCTGTAATGGCCCTACATTGATGTCTTTACAGGAGCTAGTGGCTGTAATGGCCCTACATCGATGTCTTTACAGGAGCTAGTTGCTGTAATGGCCCTACATTGATGTCTTTACAGGAGCTAGTGGCTGTAATGGCCCTACATTGATGTCTTTACAGGAGCTAATGGCTGTAATGGCCCTACATTGATGTCTTTACAGGAGCTAGTGGCTGTAATGGCCCTACATTGATGTCTTTACAGGAGCTAGTGGCTGTAATGGCCCTACATTGATGTTTTTACAGGAGCTAGTGGCTGTAATGGCCCTACATTGATGTCTTTACAGGAGCTAGTGGCTGTAATGGCCCTACATTGATGTTTTTACAGGAGCTGGTGGCTGTAATGGCCCTACATCGATGTCTTTACAGGAGCTGGTGGCTGTAATGGCCCTACATCGATGTCTTTACAGGAGCTGGTGGCTGTAATGGCCGTACATCGATGTCTTTACAGGAGCTAGTGGCTGTAATGGCCCTACATCGATGTCTTTACAGGAGCTGGTGGCTGTAATGGCCCTACATCGATGTCTTTACAGGAGGTAGTGGCTGTAATGGCCCTACATCGATGTCTTTACAGGAGGTAGTGGCTGTAATGGCCCTACATTGATGTTTTTACAGGAGCTGCTGGCTGTAATGGCCCTACATCGATGTCTTTACAGGAGCTGGTGGCTGTAATGGCCCTACATCGATGTCTTTACAGGAGCTAGTGGCTGTAATGGCCCTACATTGATGTCTTTACAGGAGCTAGTGGCTGTAATGGCCCTACATCGATGTCTTTACAGGAGCTGGTGGCTGTAATGGCCCTACATCGATGTCTTTACAGGAGACGGTGGCTGTAATGGCCGTACATCGATGTCTTTACAGGAGCTAGTGGCTGTAATGGCCCTACATCGATGTCTTTACAGGAGCTGGTGGCTGTAATGGCCCTACATCGATGTCTTTACAGGAGGTAGTGGCTGTAATGGCCCTACATTGATGTTTTTACAGGAGCTGGTGGCTGTAATGGCCCTACATCGATGTCTTTACAGGAGCTAGTGGCTGTAATGCCCTACATCGATGTTTTTACAGGAGCTGGTGGCTGTAATGGCCCTACATCGATGTCTTTACAGGAGCTGGTGGCTGTAATGGCCCTACATCGATGTCTTTACAGGAGCTAGTGGCTGTAATGGCCCTACATCGATGTCTTTACAGGAGCTTGTGGCTGTAATGGCCCTACATCGATGTCTTTACAGGAGCTGGTGGCTGTAATGGCCGTACATCGATGTCTTTACAGGAGCTAGTGGCAGTAATGGCCCTACATCGATGTCTTTACAGGAGCTGGTGGCTGTAATGGCCCTACATCGATGTCTTTACAGGAGCTAGTGGCTGTAATTGCCCTACATTGATGTTTTTACAGGAGCTGGTGGCTGTAATGGCCCTACATCGATGTCTTTACAGGAGCTAGTGGCTGTAATGCCCTACATCGATGTTTTTACAGGAGCTGGTGGCTGTAATGGCCCTACATCGATGTCTTTACAGGAGCTAGTGGCTGTAATGGCCCTACATCAATGTCTTTACAGGAGCTAGTGGCTGTAATGGCCCTACATCGATGTCTTTACAGGAGCTAGTGGCTGTAATGGCCCTACATCGATGTTTTTACAGGAGCTGGTGGCTGTAATGGCCCTACATTGATGTCTTTACAGGAGCTGGTGGCTGTAATGGCCCTACATTGATGTCTTTACAGGAGCTAGTGGCTGTAATGGCCCTACATCGATGTCTTTACAGGAGCTGGTGGCTGTAATGGCCCTACATCGATGTCTTTACAGGAGCTAGTGGCTGTAATTGCCCTACATTGATGTTTTTACAGGAGCTGGTGGCTGTAATGGCCCTACATCGATGTCTTTACAGGAGCTAGTGGCTGTAATGCCCTACATCGATGTTTTTACAGGAGCTGGTGGCTGTAATGGCCCTACATCGATGTCTTTACAGGAGCTAGTGGCTGTAATGGCCCTACATCAATGTCTTTACAGGAGCTAGTGGCTGTAATGGCCCTACATCGATGTCTTTACAGGAGCTAGTGGCTGTAATGGCCCTACATCGATGTTTTTACAGGAGCTGGTGGCTGTAATGGCCCTACATTGATGTCTTTACAGGAGCTGGTGGCTGTAATGGCCCTACATTGATGTCTTTACAGGAGCTAGTGGCTGTAATGGCCCTACATTGATGTCTTTACAGGAGCTAGTGGCTGTAATGGCCCTACATTGATGTCTTTACAGGAGCTAGTGGCTGTAATGGCCCTACATTGATGTTTTACAGGAGCTGGTGGCTGTAATGGCCCTACATTGATGTCTTTACAGGAGCTGGTGGCTGTAATGGCCCTACATCGATGTCTTTACAGGAGCTGGTGGCTGTAATGGCCCTACATCGATGTCTTTACAGGAGCTGGTGGCTGTAATGGCCCTACATCGATGTCTTTACAGGAGCTAGTGGCTGTAATGGCCCTACATTGATGTCTTTACAGGAGCTAGTGGCTGTAATGGCCCTACATTGATGTCTTTACAGGAGCTGGTGGCTGTAATGGCCCTACATTGATGTCTTTACAGGAGCTAGTGGCTGTAATGGCCCTACATTGATGTCTTTACAGGAGCTGGTGGCTGTAATGGCCCTACATCGATGTCTTTACAGGAGCTGGTGGCTGTAATGGCCCTACATCGATGTCTTTACAGGAGCTGGTGGCTGTAATGGCCCTACATCGATGTCTTTACAGGAGCTGGTGGCTGTAATGGCCCTACATTGATGTCTTTACAGGAGCTGGTGGCTGTAATGGCCCTACATTGATGTCTTTACAGGAGCTGGTGGCTGTAATGGCCCTACATTGATGTCTTTACAGGAGCTGGTGTCTGTAATGGCCCTACATTGATGTCTTTACAGGAGCTGGTGGCTGTAATGGCCCTACATCGATGTCTTTACAGGAGCTGGTGGCTGTAATGGCCCTACATCGATGTCTTTACAGGAGCTGGTGGCTGTAATGGCCCTACATTGATGTCTTTACAGGAGCTAGTGGCTGTAATGGCCCTACATTGATGTCTTTATAGGAGCTGGTGGCTGTAATGGCCCTACATTGATGTCTTTACAGGAGCTGGTGGCTGTAATGGCCCTACATCAATGTCTTTACAGGAGCTAGTGGCTGTAATGGCCCTACATTGATGTCTTTACAGGAGCTGGTGGCTGTAATGGACCTACATTGATGTCTTTACAGGAGCTGGTGGCTGTAATGGCCCTACATTGATGTCTTTACAGGAGCTGGTGGCTGTAATGGCCCTACATTGATGTCTTTACAGGAGCTGGTGGCTGTAATGGCCCTACATTGATGTCTTTACAGGAGCTAGTGGCTGTAATGGCCCTACATCGATGTCTTTACAGGAGCTGGTGGCTGTAATGGCCCTACATTGATGTCTTTACAGGAGCTGGTGGCTGTAATGGCCCTACATTGATGTCTTTACAGGAGCTGGTGGCTGTAATGGCCTTACATTGATGTCTTTACAGGAGCTGGTGGCTGTAATGGCCCTACATTGATGTCTTTACAGGAGCTGGTGGCTGTAATGGCCTTACATTGATGTCTTTACAGGAGCTGGTGGCTGTAATGGCCCTACATTGATGTCTTTACAGGAGCTGGTGGCTGTAATGGCCCTACATCGATGTCTTTACAGGAGCTGGTGGCTGTAATGGCCCTACATCGATGTCTTTACAGGAGCTGGTGGCTGTAATGGCCCTACATCGATGTCTTTACAGGAGCTGGTGGCTGTAATGGCCCTACATTGATGTCTTTACAGGAGCTGGTGGCTGTAATGGCCCTACATCGATGTCTTTACAGGAGCTGGTGGCTGTAATGGCCCTACATTGATGTCTTTACAGGAGCTGGTGGCTGTAATGGCCCTACATTGATGTCTTTACAGGACAGATTACGTGTTTTTTTCTCACACTTTGGCTGCAATGACTGCACATACTCCGTGGGCCATGGAACACATGCTGGTTGATAGATAGGTATGACATCACTCCTGAAACAATGTGTTGAATGACAACCAGCTAGCCTTTCGGTAGTTTCTCTTAGTACTCTTGACAGTGCAGACATCTCGCTAGCTATGCTATAGAATCTTGAGTGTCAATCTGCGTCAACATCTAAATGTCACACAAAATGGGTAATTGCTATAAAATAACACTCTATTCCCTTTACAGTGCACTACTTTGTATACCAGGGCTCACAGGGTAGTAGTGTACTTTAAAAGGGAAATGGTGACATTTGGGACTAACGCCTTGATTCTCCTCTTAGATTTCCAACCTGGAGTGCATTTCAGTTTTAGAACTCTCTCACTTTATCTGTCCATGTGCCCACAGACTTTCTGCATTGACAGACTAGTACATCTGACATACATTTCTGACATCCAGTGGAACAGCCACTTCACAATAGTGCATCTAAATCATTTAAGGGGGGGGGGTGAGAAGGATTACTTATCCTATCCTAGGTATTCCTTGAAGAGGTGGGGTTTCAGGTGTCTCCGGAAGGTGGTGATTGACTCCGCTGTCCTGGCGTCGTGAGGGAGTTTGTTCCACCATTGGGGGGCCAGAGCAGCGAACAGTTTTGACTGGGCTGAGCGGGAACTGTACTTCCTCAGTGGTAGGGAGGCGAGCAGGCCAGAGGTGGATGAACGCAGTGCCCTTGTTTGGGTGTAGGGCCTGATCAGAGCCTGGAGGTACTGCGGTGCCGTTCCCCTCACAGCTCCGTAGGCAAGCACCATGGTCTTGTAGCGGATGCGAGCTTCAACTGGAAGCCAGTGGAGAGAGCGGAGGAGCGGGGTGACATGACGATAGCATTGGTATGCTACAAGCCATTACAACTCTACACACTCCTTCAGCTGCTGATCAGAATATATAAGCACACACACTTCAGGGCTGCAAACCAATATGTTGCTTGGCTTTCTGAAATGTCAACGGGATAGCATTTACAAATTCAGTCAGGTACCGAGAGACTACATTTGATCAACACACATGTATGGCCTTCCATACAAGACAGGTTTGTATAATGATAATCCTGTCTATCATATATACTGTAGGTGAACTGTAGAATATTGGATCCACCTCTGGTGTGATGAGACTGTACGGTGTGATGAAACTGTACGGTGTGATGAGACTGTACGGTGTGATGAAACTGTACGGTGTGATGAGACTGTACGGTGTGATGAAACTGTACGGTGTGATGAAACTGTACGGTGTGATGAGACTGTACGGTGTGATGAAACTGTACGGTGTGATGAGACTGTACGGTGTGATGAAACTGTACGGTGTGATGAAACTGTACGGTGTGATGAAACTGTACGGTGTGATGAAACTGTACGGTGTGATGAAACTGTACGGTGTGAATATACAGAAGAGAGACCATCGATGTAGAGGGTACACACGCTTAGTCTTTACATTTATTGAATTCATTAAGCAGTAGTTCAACTAGCAGACCTTTCTGCAGCTGCCTTTGTCAGGGATGATAAGAGTCTAGTGAGAAAGAAAACGATTGGTCATAGAGGAATGAGAAAGATTCAAAAAGAGGGAACATTCTGTACTCATACTCATACTCATGCCTTGCAAAATAATTTATCTCCTGTAGCGTTTTTTTTTTCTCCGTATTTTGTTGCATTACAACCTGTAATTTAAAATTATTTTTATTTGGATTTCATGTAATGGACGTGCACAAAGTAGTCCAAACTGGTGAAGTGAAATTTAAAAAATTACTTGTTTCAAAAAAATCCCCCCAAACATTACATGGAAAAGTGGTGCGTGCATATGTGTTCACCCTCTTTGCTATGAAGCCCCTAAATAAGATCTGGTGCAACCAATTACCTTCAGAAGTCACACAATTAGTTCAATAAAGTCCACCTGTGTGCAATCTAAGTGTCGCATGATCTGTCACATAATCTCAGTATATATACACCTGTTCTGAAAGGCCCCCCAGAGTCTGCAACACCACTAACTAAGCAAAGGTGCACCACCAAGCAAGCAGCACCTCAAAGACCAAGGAGCTCTCCAAACAGGTCAGGGACAAAATTGTGGATAAGTACAGATCAGGGTTGGGTTATAAACAAAATATGCAAAACTTAGAACATCCCACGGAGCACCATGAAAACCATTGTTCAAAAATGGAAAGAATATGGCACCACAACAAAACTGCCAATGAGAGGGTCGCTCACCAAAACTCATGGATCGGTCAAGGAGGGCATTAATCAGAGAGATAACAAAGGTACCAGAGATAACCCTGAAGGAGCTGCGAAGCTGGAGCATCTGTCCATAGGACCACTTTAAGCCATACACTACACAGAACTGGGCTTTACAGAAGCGATGCCTGAAAAAAGCCATTGCTTAAAGAAAAAATAAGCAAACGAAATACTGGGAAAATCTTGAGGGAAACCTGTTTGTCTTCCAGAGATTTGAGAATGGGATGGAGGTTCACCTTCCAGCAGGACAATGGCCCTAAGCATACTGCTAAAGCAACACTCGAGTGGTTTAAGGGGAAACATTTCAATGTCTTGGAATGACTTAATCAAAACCCGGGGGGGGGGGGGCATGTTGTGTTGTGTAAATCAAATGATACAAACCCCCCAACAATCAATTTTAAATCCAGGTTGTAAGGCAACAAAATAGGTAAAATGCCAAGGGGGTGAGTACTTTCGCAAGCCACTGTATTGGACTGTAGTCAAGTTCATAGTTCACGGCTACTGACCAAGAACGTAAAGCACACAGAATTTGAATGAATGGAACACACACAAAGAACGGAATACATGAAGAATGGAACACACACAGAATGGAACACACACAGAATGGAACACACACAGGATGGAACATTCACAGAACATAATGTACACAGCACGTAACGTACACATAATTTGATGTAAATGGAATGTGACATAGCGTTGTTGTTTACAAAGTTTACACACGTGAAAAAATACTTTAGTATACTATGGTCTAAATACTGCAGTATTTCTACATTTATATAATATGGTATTCAATGTAGTGATTTTGTGGACATGACTGTGGTATAATATAGTATTCACTGTAGTGTTTTTGCATAAATGACTGTAGTTTACACTGCAGTGTTTTGCGGACATGACAGTAGCATATTGTAGTAACACCTGCCGTCTAGGGTTAGCTAAAATGGCCCAACTACCAGACTACACCAGTTACTGTTTAATGAGAGAATCACCTCTACCAGACAGTTACTGTTAAATGAGGAGAACACCTCAACCAGCCAGTTACTGTTTAATGAGGAGAACACCTCAACCAGACAGTTACTGTTAAATGAGGAGAACACCTCAACCAGCCAGTTACTGTTTAATGAGGATAACACCTCAACCAGACAGTAGTTTAATGAGGAGAACACCTCAACCAGCCAGTTACTGTTTAATGAGGAGAACACCTCAACCAGACAGTTACTGTTTAATGAGGACAACACCTCAACCAGACAGTTACTGGTTAATGAGGAGAACACCTCAACCAGCCAGTTACTGTTTAATGAGGAGAACACCTCAACCAGCCAGTAGTTTAATTAATGAGGAGAACACCTCAACCAGCCAGTAGTTTAATGAGAGGAACACCTCAACCAGAACATAAGACACAGGTTGGTAACAGGCCACTTATTGAGTTGGGTCAACAGGTCTGACTAATGCAATGGACCAGATCTTTTTGTTTACTGGTGTAGTGTCTCTCGCAGTCTTTCTCAATATCAAATCCATTCAAATTGCATCCAAAATGGATAATCCTGTTCTAGATTGATATCTAGCCCTATATTATATATATATCCTCGTCTACTTCTTTCAGGTAATACATTCAATTGAGTATTAGCCTTATATTAGCTAATTGATAATGGGTTATGCATAATCTCTTGCGCAATATGCACGCACGCACCTGTGCTCCGCTGGCCTCTCCTCAGAAAACACCCTTTGGCTTTTGGAATCCTATGCAGGAAAAGCTAGACTAGAATAGTTTGCTGGACGTTATTTTATGCTGAATGTTATTAAATACAGCAGCCAATAGAACTCGCGGGTAGTTTGAAAGAAGAGTGAACACGTGATGGCATTAGTTTACAGCAGTTGATTCCCGGCAGTCAAGGGGCAGGGAGTTGATTCCCGGCAGTCAGGGGGCAGGGAGTTGATTCCCGGCAGTCAGGGGGGAGGGAGTTGATTCCCGGCAGTCAGCGGGCAGTTATTTATTCAGATCCATGACCATTTCATCTTGGCGAAGAAAGCCTACTGCATCTAATTCTAGTCCTATATTATTAATGGATGTCATTAGAATGATGAAGATAAGGACAACTAAACGTATTTCATTTAACTGTTGAAAGTGAGGAGCGAATTATTATTATTATTATTATTATTATTATTTTACATTTATTGAACCAGGAAGTGCTCATTGAGACTTGAAATCTATTTTTCAAGAGCGTCCTGGCCAGCCAAGATAGGCAGCACCAAGTCATTACACAATTACAGACAGACAACATGAAAACTACAAGTAAGTAAAAACCATAGAAATCGCAGGAGTATAACGACATTATTAAAAAAGCAAATTAAAAACATTGACAAGTCAAGGAATCAGTCTAAAAATCCTTCATCAGTGATTTAAAAACACCACACAGGACAAATTCTTCCAGTTTAAAACTATTTTGTAAGGCGTTCCAAGCTGATGGCGCTGAGTACATAAAAGCCCTTTTACCAAATTCTGTTGGGACATTTGGAACAGTTAGCAGGATAAAGTCCTGCGAAAGAAAAGAGTACCCACCACATTTCTAAACAATAAAAATGCCCAAATAAAAAGGTAGTAAACACAAAATGTTTTTTTGTAAATAAAAGTATACCAGTGCCTGAGCCTACGAGTGACTAGAGAAGGCCAGCCAACCCTGGTATACAAAGTGCAGTGGTGCGGAAGGGTTTTGCAGTTTTAATTTCAATGATCATTGGAAAATGGTGTCAATTGATCAAAAAACACTGAACAGAAGTATTCATATATAACATATCCCCATAGTCTAGTAAAGGCATACATGTAGCTGATACTAGCCTCCTTCTGGCTTCAAAAGATAAAACATGCCTTCCCAAAATATTCCTAAAATAAAATTCCAACTTCAGCTTACATTTTTTTGTAAGTTGTTGAATATGCAATTGAAGAGGCCGTCATTAATTAAAATTCCAAGATATGTATATGAGCTTACAGCCTCAATGTCATTGCCCTGAGGTGAAAGGTTCATAGGTCTATTTTTTGCTTTAGAAAACCATATTAGTTTAGTTTTGTCAGCATTAAGGATGATATGCAATTGACACAAGGTATGTTGAACAGTATAAAAAGCAGTTTGCAAGTTCTGGAAAGCTTTTGTGAGAGACGAGGCACAACAATAAATCAAATCGAACTATATTTGTCACATGCGCCAAATACAACAAGTGTAGACCTTACCGTGAAATGCATAACAGTATTATCAGCATAAAAGGGAAGTTGCGCATTTTTGACTAAATTATTTACATGAATCGTGAATAAGAGGGGACCAAGTACAGAGCCCTGGGGCACACCATTACAGACAGACAATTTAACAGACATGAGCCCATCAAATTGAGAGCACTGAGTTCTATCAGACAGATAGTTAGCAATTTAAATCCAATCAAAGTTTATTTGTCACGTGTGCCGAATACAACAGGTGTAGACCTTACAGCGAAATGTTTACTTACAGGCTCTAACCAACAGTGCAAAAAACAACAACATGCAACTGCACGCTCTGAAAGAACTATGCTCAATAATCTCTGCCTCAGTACTGTGTGATCAACTGTATAAAAGCCTTAGAGAGATCAATAAAAAGTGAGACAGTGCTGTTTTTTTTGTCAATGGCTCCAGTGATATAATTTAAAACCTTCATGGCTGCTGTAATTGTGATATGCTTCTTGCTGAATACCCATTGGTACATTAATGAAAATGGTATTTTAGTTTTTTACTAAGAAGGGTTTCAAGTATTTTCACCAGGAGTTATAGCTTTGAAATTGGCCTATAATGATTTAAAAGAGTTGGATCTCACCCATTTAAAAGTGGTAGGACAAATGCTGATTTCCAGATCATTGGAATTTTATTACACCCCAGGGTTAGATTGAACAGATATGTAAGTGGTTCAGCTATGAAATCAGTTGGCAGTTTTAAGAAGCAGTGATCAGGAAATTGTCATGTTCTGACCTTAATTCCTTTTTTATGTCTTTGTGTTAGTTTGGTCAGGGCGTGAGTTGGGGTGGGTAGTCTATGTTCTTTTTTCTATGTTGTATTTCTGTGTTTGGCCTGGTATGATTCTCAATCAGAGGCAGCTGTCGATCATTGTCTCTGATTGAGAATCATACTTAGGCAGCCTGGTTGTCTCTGATTGAGAATCATACTTAGGCAGCCTGGTTGTCTCTGATTGAGAATCATACTTAGGCAGCCTGGTTGTCTCTGATTGAGAATCATACTTAGGCAGCCTGGTTGTCTCTGTTTGAGGATCATACTTAGGCAGCCTTGTTGTCTCTGATTGAGAATCATACTTAGGCAGCCTGGTTGTCTCTGATTGAGAATCATACTTAGGCAGCCTGGTTGTCTCTGATTGAGAATCATACTTAGGCAGCCTGGTTGTCTCTGATTGAGAATCATACTTAGGCAGCCTGGTTGTCTCTGATTGAGAATCATACTTAGGCAGCCTGGTTGTCTCTGATTGAGAATCATACTTAGGCAGCCTGTTTGTACCTGATTGAGAATCATACTTAGGCAGCCTGGTTGTCTCTGATTGAGAATCATACTTAGGCAGCCTGGTTGTCTCTGATTGAGAATCATACTTAGGCAGCCTGGTTGTCTCTGATTGAGAATCATACTTAGGCAGCCTTGTTGTCTCTGATTGAGAATCATACTTAGGCAGCAGTTAAGCAGCAGTTTTGTGCGTATTTCTTACAGAACTGTTTCGTTTTCGCTTTTTATTATTTTTTGTCATTTCAGTGTTCAGTTTATTTTGTTTATTAAAATGAACACTTACCACGCTGCACCTTGGCCTTCTTCTCCTTCATCAGACGAAAACCGTTTACAGAAATTGCAGGACCTGCAGCCTTTTTCTGATCTAAGGATTTCAGTGCATTATGTTCCTGCTACACTGAGAATGGTAAACAGCTAAAAATTGGATTGGATCTCACCGGTTCGTCCATACAGGGTTGCACAGAGACAGAGGACACTGAATCAAACAGCCTACCAGATGATACAAAGTGCTCATTGAAACAATTCAGCATTTCAGTTGTCATATACAGCAAGAGTCCTTCAATACGCATGGTAGTATTTCAATAACATTACTGTTACCAGACAGACTTAATAGCCTTCTAAAACGTTCTAGGATCATTCAGGTTATCAGTGGAAACAGACAAAATATTCAGACTTGGCCTTCCTGAGAAGAGAAGAACAGTTATTTCGTAGCTGCCTAAAAAGAAGCCAATCAGCATCAGAACATGATTTTCTTGCTTTAGCCCAGACTAGATTACGTTGGTGAATAATGCAAGACAGCTCAGAAGAAACACATGGATTATCCCGCCCTTTTAACTCTGTGTTGTAGGTATGTGGTAGTGGAGTAGGGGCTTGAGTGCACAAACTTTTATTTAACTAGGCAAGTCAGTTAAGAACAACATTTTATTGACTGCCTGGTGCAGCAGGGTAGCCTAGTGGTTAGAGAGTTGGTCTAGTAACTAAAAGGCTGCAAGTTCAAATCCCCAAGCTGACAAGTTACAAATCTGTCTTTCTGCCCCTGAACAGGCAGCTAAGCTGCTGTTCCTAGGCCATCCTTGAAAATAAGGAAATAAGGATTTGCCTAGTAAAATAAAGATGTAAAAAATTGTGGGTAAACTGCCGTGTTCAGGGGCAGAACAATAGATTTTTACCTTGTCAGCTCGGGGATTCGATCTTGCAACCTCTCTAGTTCAACGCTCTAACCACTAGGCTACCCGCCGCCCCAAAGCGAGCCACGAAATCCGTCATGAATGTATAGTAAAGTTTTTAAAATGTTAGAACTGCCTTAATTTTGCTGGACCTTAGGAAGAGTAGCTGCTGCCTACTATTTGGAGTAATAAACCTAACGAAAGAATTTCCAGTCAGTTTCCACATCAGGAATAAGCTCAATCTTGTCCCAGTCAAAATAAAACAAATCATGAAAGAAATTAAAACTCTTAAAATTTATCTTACGAATAAAGCTTTGGTTTGTCTTAGGAACCATAGTATTTCTACCAGCAACAACAGCACAATGGTCACTTAAACCGCAGAATATTTATGTGGAAAATGTATCAATATCAAATCAAGAAGGGTATATTTCTCTGGACGCTTGAGATTTGGTCAGGTGGGTGAGTTAATCAACTGATTCATAGATTTACAATACATCAGACACCTGCTTTAACCAACACCAGTTGAGATCATCAATCAAGATAATTTCACTGTAAAGACATTTAGACACAAGGTGCATGAGAGAAGAAGAAAATGTACAGGGGTGTATATAACAGCCAATCACAGTTATAGAGAGCAGAGGGGGGTGTCTATAACGACCAATCACAGTTATAGAGAGACCCTTTGAAACCGCAAGATTCAAAGTAAGAAATTCCAAATGTTTACAAATAGTTTCAGACTTTGCAAGGAATTTAGTCTTTACATTTATAGCCACAACCCCACCTTTCTAAACTCGATCAGTGCAATAGTTGCAATGTGCAATCGAGTACATCGAGCGCAATACACAACAAGCGCAATGCACACAGAGCGCAAAACACATTGAGCGCAATACACAACAAATATCCTTATTAAGAACAGACTCACTGAGCTAGGTTTCAGAAAACACAATTACAGCAGCATCAGTTTATTTAGCCCAAATCCTAAACCCCATCAATTTTAGACAAAAAGGCTGCGTACATTTAAATGAAAAATAACAAAACCAGATCTAGATTTAAAATCAGAGGGGGTTTGGAGACACTGGATATCAGGGCCAGGGTTAGGTTGCACGTTACCTGATCTAAAACAAAAGAAGAAGAAGAAGAAGGTACCTCTTAACCTTGCACGGCTTCTCTCTTTAAGAGACCGACCTCAAGCGGATTCTACAAGTGAGTTTCCAGACAATACAAAACAATACTTTAAAACCATTAGACTTTGTTAGTGACACAAGTGTGTACTTTTCACATCATGACACAAATGCATCGGCACTTGGACGAGTCGACCCGAGTGGAAAAAAAGCTAGTTCCTGCAGACACAATGTCTAATGGAGGTCAGAGCACATTGTCAGATGTACTCACCCAGCAACAATGTTAGTTTTCTCCAGAGTTCAGTAAAGTCGGTGCGCAAAGCAATACCACGAAAATTGTCATTCTTTTCTGAGACGGTGTAAGAAATAGAGGCCAAGTAAAGGTAAGGAGAGAAATGGACTGTATGTATGTATGAGTCTGTACGTGAGTGTATGAGTATATTGGTTGATGTGGGTTGATTGAGAGAACTGGTTGGGGATTGGCACTGCCGCTGACAGCCAGGTGAAGAGGAGCAGCTTGGACATGACGCCATGGAGGGAAAGCAGAGGATAGAGCCCAGGTCAGCCAAAGAGAGACGTTTTAAAATGTTAGTTTTTTTGATTGAACCTTTATTTAACTAACTAGCGGAGTCAGTTAATTAAGAACAAATTGTTATTTATAATGACGGCCTACCAAAAGGCAAAAGGCCTCCTGCGGGATTAAAACAATTATTTAAATATAGGACAAAACACACATCACGACAAGAGAGACAACACAACATTACATAAAGAGAGACCTAAGAGGGTTACTTTGGTAAACTTTGAGTAGGGAAGTGAAAATAGCAATATATACATATATTTTTTTACCTGAGTTGAGGGAGACCCGCGATCTTTACACCAGTAAAATTAAATAGTTTGCACTAAATCAAATCAAATATTATTAGTCACATGCGCCAAATACTACCTTACAGTGAAAAGCTTACTTACAAGCCCCTAACCAACCCCAGCAGTTAAAAAAAATAAAGATAGAAATAAGAGATAAAAGTAACAAGTAATTAAAGAGCAGCAGTGAAATAACAATAGCGAGACTATATACAGGTGGGGTACCGGTACAGAGTCAATGTGGCACTGCAAATAGTCTGGGTAGCTATTTGACTAAATGTTCAGGAGTCTTATGGCTTGGGGGTAGAAGCTGTTTAGAAGCCTCTTGGACCTAGACTTGGCGCTCCGGTATCGCTTGCCGTGCGGTAGCAAAGAGAACAGTCTAAGACTAGGGTGGCTGGAGTCTTTGACAATTGTTAGGACCTTCCTCTGACACCGACTGGTATAGAGGTCCTGGATGGCAGGAAGCTTGACCCCAGTGATGTACTGGGCCGTTTGCACTACCCTCTGTAGTGCCTTGCGGTCAGAGGCCGAGCAGTTGCCATACCAGGCAGTGATGCCTCGATGGTCTCGATGGCTCTCGATGGTGCAGCTGTAGAACCTTTTGAGGATCTGAGCACCCATGGTAAATATTTTCAGTCTCCTGAGGGGGAATAGGTTTTGTCAAGCCCTCTTCACGACTGTCTTGGTGTGCTTGGACCATGTTAGTTAGGAAGTTGAACCTCTCGACCTGCTCCACTGCAGCCCCGTCGATGAGAATGGGGCAATGCTTTGTCCTCTTTTTCCTGTAGTCCACCGTCATCTGCTTTGTCTTGATCATGTTGAGGGAGAGGTTGTTGTCCTGACAAGGAAAGTATAGATTTTCTCCACCTTAAATGATTAAAAGGTTAAAAACTACTGGTCACAGACAAACAACTTGACATGCTGCAATCTTGAGAGAGAAAGAGGAGGTAGGCTAATAACATTAAGGAGAAATATTATGAAAGGTACACTATATATACAAGAGTATGTGGACACCCTTTCAAATTAGTGGATTCGGCTATTTCAACTACACCCGTTGCTGACAGGTGTATAAAATAGAGCAAGCGGCTGTGCAAACTCCATAGACACAGTAGAATGGGAGTAGAATGGCCTTACTGACAAGCTCAATGACTTTCAACGTGGCACCGTCATAGGATGCAACAAGTCAGTTTGTCAAATGTCTGCGCTGCTACAGTTGCTGCGGTCAACTGTAAGTGGAAAAGTCTAGGAGCAACAACGGCTCAGCTGCGTAGTGGTAGTGTCACGTTCTGACCATCGTTCATGTGTGTTTTCCTTGTTTTAGTGTTGGTCAGGACGTGAGCTGGTTGGGCATTCTATGTTGTGTGTCTATTTGGTTGGTTTGGTTTGTCTATTTCTATGTTTGGCCTGATATGGTTCTCAATCAGAGGCAGGTGTTAGTCATTGTCTCTGATTGGGAACCATATTTAGGTAGCCTGTTTTGTGTTGGGTTTTGTGGGTGATTGTTCCTGTCTTTGTGGCACCAGATAGGACTGTTTTGGTTTTTCACATTTCTTGTTTTGTAGATTGTTGTACTTTCATCTTTATTAAAGATGCACAAAACTAACCACGCTGCATTTTGGTCCGCCTCTCTTTCCCCAGAAGAAAAACATTACAGGTAGGCCACACAAGCTCACCGAATGGGACCGCTGAGTGCTGAAGCATGTAAACATTGTCTGTCCTCGGTTGCAACATTCACTAAAAAGTTCCAAAATGCCTCTGGAAGCAACGTCAGCACAATGACTGTTTGTCAGGAGCTTCATGAAATGGGTTTCCATGGCCGAGCAGCCGCACACAAGCCTAAGATAACCATGCACAATGACAAGCGTCGGCTGGAGGGGTGTAAAGCTCGCTGCCATTGGACTCGGGAGCAGTGGAAACGCGTTCTCTGGAGTGATGAATCACGGTGGTTCACCGTCTGGCAGTTTGACGGACGAATCTGGGTTTGGCGGATACCAGGAGAGCACAACCTGACCCAATGCTTAGTGTCAACTCTAAAGTTTGGTGGAGGAGGAATATTGGTCTGGGGTTTTCCAGTGAAATCTTAACGCTCCAACATATGTCATTCTAGACGATTCTGTGATTCCAACTTTGTGGCAACAATTTGGGGAAGGACCTTTCCTGTTTCAGCATGACAATGCCCCCGTGCACAAAGCAAGGTCCATACAGAAACGGTTTGTTGAGATCAGTGTGGAAGAACTTGACTGGCCTGCCCAGAGCCCTGACCTCAACCCCATCGAACACCTTTGGGATTAATTGGAATGCCGACTGCGACCCAGGCCTAATCCCCCAACATCAATGCCCGACCTCACTAATGCTCTTGTGGCTGGATGGAACCAAGTTCCTGCAGCAATGTTCCAACATCTAGTGGAAAGTCTTCCCAGAAGAGTAGAGGCTGCTATAGCAGCAAAGGGGGGAACAAATCCAAATGTCCATGATATTGGAATGAGATGTTATACTAGCACGTGTCCACATACTCTTGATCATGTAGTTTGTACATGCATTAGCTCACTATAAATGCATTAGGCCCTAATCTATGGATTCACATAACTGTAAATACAGATGCATATGTTGGTCAGATCGCATCATGGGCTTTTGTGCATTCAAATTGCCATCAATAAAATGCAATTGTGTTCGATGTCCGTAGCGTATGCCTTCTCATACCATGACCCCCCGCCACCATGGGGCACTCTGTTCACAACGTTGACATTAGCAAACCGCTCACCCACACAACACCATACACGTGGTCTGTGTTTGTGAGGCCGGTTGGAAGTACTGCCAAATTCTCCAGAATGACATTGGAGGCGGCTTGTGGTAGAGAAACAGCTCTGGTGGACATTCCTGCCGTCAGCATGCCAATTGCATGCACCCTCAAAACTTAAGACATCTGTGGCATTGTGTTGTGTTACAAACTGCTAATTTTAGAGTGGCCTTTTATTGTCCCCAGCACAAGGTGCACCTGTGTAATGACCATGCTGTTTCGTCAGCTTCTTGATCTGCCACACCTGTCAGGTGGATGGATTATCATTGGCAAGGGAGAAATTCTCACGAACAGGGATGTAAACAAACGTGTTCACAACATTAGAAACAAATAAGCGTTTTGTGCGTACGGAACATTTCTGGGATCTTTTATTTCAGCTCACGAAACATAGGACCAACACTTTGCATGTTGAGTTTTATATTTTTGTTATGTGTATTTGAAAAAGAATGGTATCCATTATGAACCCTTTATTTATTTGGTAACTAACTAAGAACACATTATCTTTTAATAATAATAAGGACTTGGGGAAAAGGTACATGGGAGGAGAGACAGGATGAATCAGCTAATGGGAAGCTGGGGATGATAATATCTGCATCCTAAATGGCACTCCATCCCATTTCCTCTATAAATAGGGAAGAGGGTGCCATTTGGGATGCTGGGATTGTATAAACAATGTAAGTTAGTTCAAAAGGAGGAAGGAGGAGGAGATGGACCGGAACATGGGAACAACAGGGAGGTGTCAAGACCTTGAAGATAATATCTGCCAAGTCTACAATGACTTCTTTATACCACTCTCTCCTTCAAACACAAGCACAAAGTGGCAACTTTATGTGGCCTGTTGCCTCTCTCTCCTTCAATTCAATTAAAATTTAAGGGGCTTTATTGGCATGGGAATCTGTTTTTCTCTTTTTCTCTCTCTCATTTTAGCACATAGGACCTGCAGCCGTCACAGACCCTCTCCTGTCCAGTGAGTTACTGATGGACCCTCCCTCTCTCTCTCTCTCTCTCTCTCTCTCTCTCTCTCTCTCTCTCTCTCTCTCTCTCTCTCTCCCTCTCTCCCTCTCTCTCTCTCTCTCAAGACTGCCCTAGGTCAAGGACATCTCAGTGTGACTGACTGTTTCACTGACTGACCGACTGTTTGACTGTTTCACTGACTGACTGTTTCACTGACCTATTGTTTCAATGACCGAATGACTGTTTCACTGACTGACTGTTTCATTGACTGACTGACTGTTTCACTGACCGAATGACTGTTTCATTGACTGACTGACTGTTTCACTGACTGACAGACTGTTTCACCGACTGACTGACTGACTGTTTCACTGACCAAATGACTGTTTCACCGATTGACTGTTTCATTGACTGACGACACGATATTGTCCTTTATGAGAGCCAAGGTGAAACAGGATATGCTGAAAAGATCTTGAGAGAGATCGGGTGATGACAGTGCTCTCTCTCTCTCTAACGTTTTGAGCTCTGTCAATGACTTTCCCTGTACACATTTCACCAACCTCTGCGGTAGCCTATTCTCATGTTATTAAAGGGGCATGAAGGAAAGATATGAGAAGTGAAAATCTAATCATTTTACATGCGAAATAATTTCTGTGCCGCTTCCCTTGTCACGTTCTCTACATGATTTTCACTGCATCTCCATTTAGGTGTGAAAGAAACATACAATGTTATCTAAACAAAGCGCAGTGCCTTTCTTTGGGGCTCTCAGTCCAGTTACACAGAGACAGTGTCTAAGGAGGGCAGAAAGCCAATGCACATTATAGTCGGTATAGACATTCTGCTCACATACAATTCAAATTGAAATGCTTAGACACACAGCTCAATCATAATAATTAGTCTGTGTTGTGTGTGTGTGTGTGTCAGTCCAGGCGAGCCAATAAAAAAATACGTATTTGATAATTCATCACCACCACAACCTAATACTGATAATTTAACATACGGTATATTAAATATAGTTTACAAATGAGAGCAAAATGGCTTACTGCACCAATGCCAAATATATGAACCATTTTATTGTTCATCTTTTTTTTCCACAGCAAATCAAGCTTTATTGACAGCATAGATGCAGAACAGGAAAGGGATATGTGTATTACTGTAGTACTTTTCACGTTGTAATACTTCCTACTACAGATGTCGAATCTTAATTTGATCACCATGTTGCAGAACTTTTTTGCAATGCAGGAACTGTAAAACTTGTGTGAAGTTTATGAAGGATCGTCATTTCCACTTTTTTTTTTCCCCTTATGAAAAATGTATCATTATAATCCGCACAATAATTCACGTTTCCTGTTGCTGCAGGATTATCTTTCTGCTGTAGCAAACGGTCTGAAATGAAGATCTGACATCTGTAGGCCTTAGAACCAAAGTGAACTGGGTTTGAAATAGGGTATAGTAGAGCAGGGTAAACTCATCCCAGTATAGGGAGAATGTGGCAAACATATCATGAAAAAAAAACTGTTACTGCTGTTTACAATTTTTTTTATTTTTATAGAAGACCCAAATGACACCCTATTCCCTTTATAGTGCGCTACTTTTGACCAGGACCAATAGGGAATCCCATAGGTAGTGCACTACTTTTGACCAGGGCCAATAGGGAATCCCATAGGTAGTGCACTACTTTTGACCAGGGCCAATAGGGAATCCCATAGGTAGTGCACTACTTTTGACCAGGACCAATAGGGAATCCCATAGGTAGTGCACTACTTTTGACCAGGACCAATAGGGAATCCAATAGGTAGTGCACTACTTTTGACCAGGGCCAATAGGGAATCCAATAGGTAGTGCACTACTTTTGACCAGGGCCAATAGGGAACCCCATAGGTAGTGCACTACTTTTGACCAGGACCAATAGGGAATCCCATAGGTAGTGCACTACTTTTGACCAGGGCCAATAGGGAATCCCATACGTAGTGCACTACTTTTGACCAGGGCCAATAGGGAATCCCATAGGTAGTGCACTACTTTTGACCAGGGCCAATAGGGAATCCCATAGGTAGTGCACTACTTTTGACCAGGGCCAATAGGGAATCCCATAGGTAGTGCACTACTTTTGACCAGGGCCAATAGGGAATCCCATAGGTAGTGCACTACTTTTGACCAGGGCCAATAGGGAATCCCATAGGTAGTGCACTACTTTTGACCAGGGCCAATAGGGAACCCCATAGGTAGTGCACTACTTTTGACCAGGGCCAATAGGGAATCCCATAGGTAGTGCACTACTTTTGACCAGGGCCAATAGGGAATCCCATAGGTAGTGCACTACTTTTGACCAGGGCCAATAGGGAATCCCATAGGTAGTGCACTACTTTTGACCAGGGCCAATAGGGAATCCCATAGGTAGTGCACTACTTTTGACCTGGGCCAATAGGGAATCCCATAGGTAGTGCACTACTTTTGACCAGAGCCAATAGGGAACCCCATAGGTAGTGCACCACTTTTGACCAGGGCCAATAGGGAATCCCATAGGTAGTGCACTACTTTTGACCAGGGCCAATAGGGAATCCCATAGGTAGTGCACTACTTTTGACCATGGCCAATAGGGAATCCCATAGGTAGTGCACTACTTTTGACCAGGGCCAATAGGGAATCCCATAGGTAGTGCACTACTTTTGACCAGGGCCAATAGGGAATCCCATAGGTAGTGCACTACTTTTGACAAGGGCCAATAGGGAATCCCATAGGTAGTGCACTACTTTTGACCAGGGCCAATAGGGAATCCCATAGGTAGTGCACTACTTTTGACCAGGGCCAATAGGGAATCCCATAGGTAGTGCACTACTTTTGACCAGGGCCAATAGGGAATCCCATAGGTAGTGCACTACTTTTGACCAGGGCCAATAGGGAATCCCATAGGTAGTGCACTACTTTTGACCAGGGCCAATAGGGAATCCCATAGGTAGTGCACTACTTTTGATCAGAACCAATAGGGAATCCCATAGGTAGTGCACTACTTTTGACCAGGGCCAATATGGAATCCCATAGGTAGTGCACTACTTTTGACCAGGGCCAATAGGGAATCCCATAGGTAGTGCACTACTTTTGACCAGGACCAATAGGGAATCCCATAGGTAGTGCACTACTTTTGACCAGGGCCAATAGGGAATCCCATAGGTAGTGCACTACTTTTGACCAGGACCAATAGGGAATCCCATAGGTAGTGCACTACTTTTGACCAGGACCAATAGGGAATCCCATAGGTAGTGCACTACTTTTGACCAGGACCAATAGGGAATCCAATAGGTAGTGCACTACTTTTGACCAGGGCCAATAGGGAATCCCATAGGTAGTGCACTACTTTTGGCCAGGGCCAATAGGGAATCCCATAGGTAGTGCACTACTTTTGACCAGGGCCAATAGGGAATCCCATAGGTAGTGCACTACTTTTGACCAGGGCCAATAGGGAATCCCATAGGTAGTGCACTACTTTTGGCCAGGGCCAATAGGGAATCCCATAGGTAGTGCACTACTTTTGACCAGGGCCAATAGGGAATCCCATAGGTAGTGCACTACTTTTCACCAGAGCTCTATGGGTGCTCTATAGGCCCTGGTCGAACGTTGTGCACTATAAAGGGATTAGGGTGTAATTTGGGATGTTACCAAGTGCAATGCACCTGTGAAGTCTCTGTCTTATTATAAATTAAATCAAACTTTATTAGTCACATGCGTCGAATACAACAGTTGTTCACCTCACAGTGAAATGTTGACTTACAAGCCCTTAACCTACAGGTGTAGACCTTACAGTGAAATGCTGACTTACAAGCCCTTAACCAACAGGTGTAGACCGTACAGTGAAATGCTGATTTACAAGCCCTTAACCAACAGGTGTAGACCGTACAGTGAAATGCTGATTTACAAGCCCTTAACCAACATGTGTAGACCTTACAGTGAAATGCTGACTTACAAGCCCTTAACCAACAGGCGTAGACCTTACAGTGAAATGCTGACTTACAAGCCCTTAACCAACAGGTGTAGACCTTACAGTGAAATGCTGACTTACAAGCCCTTAACCTACAGGTGTAGACCTCACAGTGAAATGCTGACTTACAAGCCCTTAACCAACAGGTGTAGACCTTACTGTGGAATGCTGACTTACAAGCCCTTAACCAACAGGTGTAGACCTCACAGTGAAATGCTGACTTACAAGCCCTTAACCTACAGGTGTAGACCTCACAGTGAAATGCTGACTTACAAGCCCTTAACCAACAGGTGTAGACCTTACAGTGAAATGCTGACTTATACAAGCCCTTAACCAACAGGTGTAGACCTCACAGTGAAATTCTGACTTACAAGCCCTTAACCAACAATGCAGTTATTATTATTTTTTATTAAATGTATGTATAAGAAATAAAAGTAACAAATAATTAAAGAGCAGCAGTAAAATAACAATAGCGAGGCTATATACAGAGTCAATGTGAGGGGGCACCAGTGAGTCAAGGTAATTGAGGCAATATGTACATGAAGGTTGAGTTATTGAAGTGACTATGCATAGATAATAACAGAGAGTAGCAGCAGTGTAAAAGAGCAATGCAAATAGTCTGGGTAGCCATTTGATTAGCTGTTCAGGAGTCTTATGGGTTGTGGGTAGAAGCTGTTTAGGAGCATCTTGGACCTAGACTTGGCGCTCCGGTACCGCTTGCCGTGTGGTAGCAGAGAGAACAGTCTATGACTATGTTGTCTTGTGTCTTTGACCATTTTTAGGGCTTACCTCTGACATCGCTTGGTATAGAGGTCCTGGATGGCAGGAAGCTTGGCCACAGTGATGTACTGGGCCGTACGCACTACCCTCTGTAGTGCCTTGCGGTCAGAGGCCGAACAGTTGCCATGCCAGGCGGTGATGCAACCAGTCAGGATGCTCTCTATGGTGCAGCTGTAGAACCTTTTGAGGATCTGAGGACCCATGACAAATCTTGTCAGTCTCCTGAGGGGGAATAGGTTTTGTCGTGCCCTCTTCACAACTGTCTTGGTGTGCTTAGACCATGTTAGTTTGTTGGTGATGTGGACACCAAGGAACTTGAAGCTTGTGTGAGTCATGTGTGTGTGTGCATGAGGTGTGTGTGTGTGATGTGTCTGTGAAGTATGTTTGAGGATTGTGTGAGGTGTGGATGTTTGGTGTGTGTGTGAGGTGTCTGGGAGGTGTGCGTGTGTGTATGTGTGAGGTTTCTGGGAGGTGTGTGTGTGTATGTGTGTGAGGTGTCTGGGAGGTGTGTCTGGGAGATGTGTGTGTGTGTGAGGTGTGTGTGAGGTGTCTGGGAGGTGTGCGTGTGTGTGTGTGTGAGGTGTCTGGGAGGTGTGTGTGTTTAAGGTGTGAATTGATAAGACACACATAGCATCGTTACACTCCAGGGGACGTCTTCGGTTCTCAGTCTATTCTGGATGAACAATAAATGACACCCTATTCCCTATACAGAGCACTACTTTAGACCAGAGCCCTTAGACAAAATGTAATGCGCTATATAGGGAATAGGGAGCCATTTGGGATGCAAAACATATTATCTGTCAGTGTGACGTGCAATAGAATATTGGTTTGTAACAGAGTTTATAGGATCCCTGGCTATTTATACAGTCAATTCATCTTTCTCCTATTCCACACATCCCTTTCCCCCTGTCGCCCTCTCAAAACGCATTGGACAAGTCCAGAAGGGAGGGACCTTGGACTTCCTCCACCAATATGGTGGCGAAGGAGGCGAGGAGATGGGATGCAAGGAATCACAGAAAGACATATTTAATATAGTGTTGTTAGGGGACCACTACAAGGGTATAGAATAGTGTTGACAGGGTACCACTACAAGGGTATAGAATAGTGTTGACAGGGTACCACTACAAGGGTATAGAATAGTGTTGTTAGGGTACCACTACAAGGGTATAGAATAGTGTTGTTAGGGTACCACTACAAGGGTATAGAATAGTGTTGTTAGGGTACCACTACAAGGGTATAGAATAGTGTTGACAGGGTACCACTACAAGGGTATAGAATATTGTTGTTAGGGTACCACTACAAGGGTATAGAATAGTGTTGACAGGGTACCACTACAAGGGTATAGAATAGTGTTGATAGGGTGCCACTACAAGGGTATAGAATAGTGTTGATAGGGTACCACTACAAGGGTATAGAATAGTGTTGACAGGGTACTACTACAAGGGTATAGAATAGTGTTGATAGGGTACCACTACAAGGGTATAGAATAGTGTTGATAGGGTACCACTACAAGGGTATAGAATAGTGTTGACAGGGTACTACTCAAGAGCAGAACAAAAAACATTGTTCAAAAATAAAGATTATTCTATGCTGCTAGACAATGCTGTCAAACAGTCAAAATCAATATCAAGGTTTACTGTCAGTTAGAGACGGCATAGCCCTCAGCTTTTATCTTCATACATATTCCTCGTCTTTTCAGGTTGAAAGACACCATCACCTTGCCCACACACAACCCTCTGTGCAATGTCACAGTCAGAGAAAAATATCTAACCACTGGGCCACCTGCTGCCCCAGCTACCCTGCATGCAGTTAAGATACGTGTGTGATGTGTGTTGTGAGCCTTGTACCGAACGGAGAAGAGTGTCAAGGATGAAACATTAATGACGGTAGAAGAGCAACCAACGAGATGGAAAGTCACAGTAATAAGTTGAATGGAAACACTTGTTTTTTTGTAAATTTTTTAATACAACATTTCAACATACAGTGTCTAGTGTCATAAACAATACAATGCTATTAAAACACAGAATAATACCAAAAAATTATTATTTTTTTAACCATGCATTCTTTACTCAAGTATTCATACGTAAAAACGACCCTCTTTTCTAGGTTGTAAGTTCCCTGCGGTCGAGGACAATTGTCAGGTTTTCTGACTCTCTTTGCATTTCATCTCAGTGTATTTATTTATTACTTATCTCTCTATTTTCTCTCCTTCCCTCTTGTTTTTAAGCATGTTAATTGAATGTGTGTCTGATATATCCCAACTTGTTTAATTAAGTCAAACCCATTGCTTTTCACTGCGCTGGAGTTTGGCAACCATTTTTTGTTTAGCGAACCAGAGACATCCCTTATTGGTATTAGGAAGGTGGTGGGAAAACAAGTATTTCATTAACAGAAAGACACTTAAAAATGAAGGACAAAACACAGTAGAGAAGTTCCCCCTGAAACCATTATGATAAACATATTATTATTGTCATTATTATAATCATCATCAATACTATTACTAATTATTATTACGATTATCATTCCAGTTGTAAGGACTCATTTACTCATGAATGTAAAAACTAAATCAAGACTACATATTCTCTTTTAGCGAACAACAAAATATAGTACAATCTGCCCCTCAGAGCATAGGAAGCTTTCAGTCAGTGCCGTGTATGAATAAGAGATGCATTTAAGGCTGATTTGATTTGACACGCCAATCCCTCAATTTCCAATTGGCAGAAATGGAAGCTGACAAATGTAGAATCCAAAATGGAAGCTGACAAAAGTAGAATCCAAAATGGAAACCGACGAAAGATCAACAAAACAATGATATAATACAGATGACATTATGATATGATCATTCCTTTCTATGGTCCAAGAACCGTACCTAAACCGAAAGGCAGCTAATCTGTAATCGTTATCGAACCTAATTGATTGGAGTGTACTACTCCCTCGGCTTAAACAAAATGTATACCTCAGGACAGCTATCGGGTTCTAATTTCGAAGAACAATGTGTTTTTGTTGAATCCATATCCTTTGCAATACTGTTGCTAACATCTAAAATGTATCTGAAATACTGAAATGTAACCGACAGTTTAAAGATACGCTGTCAAACAAGGCATTTGAACAAGTTGTAGTGAAATGACCGCTAATTTCACCTTTTTACATCTTTGGTTGTTTTCTCCGTTAAGCGTTCACATAAATCAGGCCATCATATCCTCTTAATTGTGGAATCAAATGGAGATGTACACTTAATTGTGTTACGGATATGTAATTCACTCAGTATAACTAAACCTGATTCTTTGCTAGTCTAGTGACCTTAATGCTGAAGGACTACGCCATACATATACATATATATATATATACATACATACATACACATATATATATATAACAAACAAACAAACAAACAAAGGCCTGAAAGAAAATGTCCTTGTGGTGTCTACATATCTATGAATCTCAATCAAAAATCTGCATTAGTCTCTGTAACTGTCATCAGAAACTACACCTTTCTGTCTTTTAGTAACTACCAACTGTAATTGGGACCTACCAATATAAAACTACCAGTTTTCATTCTAAAATCAAACAGCAGAAGTGACTAGGTGATGTGTGGAGACGCAGAGGAGGTGTCAGCATGTTATTTACATATTAACCCAATAAGATACTGTATCTGTATTTCAAGGTGCTGATGGAAACGAGATTTACAACATGGTTCCAGATGAAATGTTTATCTAGTCAGATTAACACAACCAGTTTAGTCGACTATTATCCAGCTGTAGTGACAGGAGTCATTGTCTCAAAGGGCTGACAGTCAGACCTGACAGATGGACCCCATAGAGATGGTTAGAGAACTCTTCATGGATATAACCAATTTTTCTGCATGAAAATTGTGCTATCATAGATGCCGTAATTGGACAGATACAAAGATGAGTCCTCTAACTAACTCTATGATGGATACACATTTTACGGAAACCTCTGTTGACATTGACATGTAGACTCATCAAGGGGTAAGTGAAAGCATTAGAAAACCGATTATAACCGAAGCTCATCACTAAAAATAAAGCTATATATTATAAGGTATGGCAGCAGCAGTGCGCCAGTGTAACACATCATGATCCCCTCCGATAATTATACAGAGGATTAGAATTTCAAACGTGTGAAGAAGGACGAATTGTCTGGACATACTGTAGATAGACGGAGACTGGCTTTCATGATAAATGCACACTAAAAAAGCAACACTTGGTATCTTGCAAAAAACAAACTACATATGGATACATCATCATCCTCATTTTAGGGGGAGGAACATCATCATCATTATGCGTGTACATCATTATCATTATGCGTGTACATCATCATCATTAAGAGTGTACATCATCAACATTATGCGTGTACATCATCATCATTATGCATGTACATCATCATCATTAAGCGAGTACATAATCATCATTATGCGTGTACATCATCATTATGCGTGTACATCATCATCATCATTATGTGTGTACATCATCATCATCATTATGCGTGTACATCATCATCATCATCATTATGCGTGTACATCATCATTATGTGTGTACATCATCATCATCATTATGCGTGTACATCATCATTATGTGTGTACATCATCATTATGTGTGTACATCATCATTATGCATGTACATCATCATTATGTGTGTACATCATCATCATCATTATGTGTGTACATCATCATCATCGTTATGCGTGTACATCATCATCATCATTATGTGTGTTTTCTCATCACCACTCATTTTGGTAGTACACTTATCTAACCTGCATTGACCACTCACCTCCACCGGACATTACCTTACATTATTGCAAAGGGTCACTTTCAAAGTCAAAACTCAATGGGGAAAAACATGATGATACATTTGATAATATGTCAACAACAAAAAATCACTTGAAATAGGTGACCCATGAGAAAAGGTACATATTGAAGAATCAATTATCTACGCTAAGATTGAACAAATTGCAATACACTATTTATTTATTTCTCTATTTTTTTTTACAATTTGAGGCTGTATCAAAAACTTTGTAAAAAAATTAGATAGAGATTTTATCCACCATTTTGTTCAGTGTTTTCTGGTGATCTTGTTCTTCAGATCTCTCCTCTCCTCTCCTCTCCTCTCCTCTCCTCTCCTCTCCTCTCCTCTCCTCTCCTCTCCTCTCCTCTCCTCTCCTCTCCTCTCCTCTCCTCTCCTCTCCTCTCCTCTCCTCTCCTCTCCTCTCCTCTCCATCTCCTCTCCATCTCCTCTCCTCGTCTTACAATGACCTTTGAGTTGTGAATAAAGATTGTATCCCTTTCAGGACCTTCTAAATCACTCTCAACAGCAAATGAACTGTTTCCCGCATAAACTGTGAGAACAAGAGCATCATCATCACTACATAAAAAAATAATTACTCCTTGTCTAAAATAAACTGCAGGAGGCTTTTTCCACATCTGATTTACACAAACATTTTTTGAAGTATAAATACACTTAATATTATTTCAACAGGCCGATCGATAGCTATATACAGAAGACACATCGCATCACCATAAAGGCAACATGGCATTCAAATGGTCAATGTTATGATCATATTCGGATAAGGGAGCCATTTTAAATAATAATAATAATAATAAAAAGGGGATATTGTATTGTATTTCCCTCTTGAATGATTTTGGGTGGCTTCGGGATACCCAGGCAAGGTAAAAATCCTTGAGCTTCAAGTCAAAACTACACATCTGATAATAACTGGGCCAGGCTGTTGTAGAATCACAGTTGTCATGGTTGCCCTACGTGCTAACGTTAGCTAACGGTAATGTTTGCTTGTTTAGTCCTGACTGGGTCTACCTACTTGGTTTACCATTTCTTTCTGATCGAGGGAGAGATCCTGTCTGTCTGTCTGTCTGTCTGTCTGTCTGTCTGTCTGTCTGTCTGTCTGTCTGTCTGTCTGTCTGTCTGAACCATCCAGATATACAGTGGATTTAAAAATAAAACTAATAAAACAAACAACGTTTTATAAACAGATTTCTAATGATTTTTTAGGCCAACTTTGTTATGATCATCTTGACTAGACATTGTGTGAATAAGGATACAAATATACAATTAGTGTTAAAAGGCAAACCTTATTGACTCAAAACACTGACCCACCGCCCGACAAGCCACTGTGTTGTCTGTCTGGCTAGCTGCAGGGTTAGCTGCAGGGTTAGCTGCAGGGCTAGCTGCAGGGTTAGCTGCAGGGCTAGCTGCAGGTCTAGCTGCAGGGTTAGCTGCAGGGCTAGCTGCAGGTCTAGCTGCAGGGTTAGCTGCAGGGCTAGCTGCAGGGTTAGCTGCAGGGCTAGCTGCAGGTCTAGCTGCAGGTCTAGCTGCAGGGTTAGCTGCAGGGCTGGTGCAGATCCACATGATTATGATGTTTCTGTTTTTATTCATAGAACTCTCTCTCTCTCTATTAAAAACCTTTTATGCCTGCAGTGTGTTTGTTTATTATCTTCTTGTATTATTCAAGATAAAATAACATAAAAAGAGTGTTGTCAAGCAAGTCATTTGATTTCGTTTGAAGTCAGCCCCCCCCCCCAAAAAAAATAAAAAAATAAACAGAACCAAATAACTAAATTAAAACAAAAGCCCATTAAGTTTCAAACTGAGAAAAAAAAAGCGCTGGGACCAGAGGGGCGTGTCTTCCCAAACTAGCCATTCAGCTGTAGCCAATGAGACGACAGACTGAATAGTGTCCTTTTTGTGGCTACTGTCACCACGGCTAACATCTAGTTCTCCCTCCCATCTTTCCAATAACTTCAACTCAGACTCAATCAGATCACCCCATAACCCTCCCAACCCAAAATCCAAAGTTTGTTCCCACTTTGTCCTCCTCCTCCCACCCCTTATTTCCAAACAGACACTGGATTGAGACCGTTACAAGTCCCCCTGCTTCCCTCCTCCTTCTCTGGAGGAGCCTGCTAAACCCTTAGGGTGGCACGTAAGGTGGTGGGGATCTGTAAGGGGTCATGTTCTTTGGACGAGATCCTTTACCTTCCATGGGTGCGGTGAAGGGGGGCGGGGGCTGGTAGGGGGGAGCGTTGGGGTCCTCGTCCCTCAGAGCCGTGTACTCACCCAGAAGGTCTTGGTTCAGGGGGTGGTCTCTGGACTGGCCATGTTAGGGTACTCCGGTGGGGGAAGAGGGGGTTTCTCCTCCTGCAGGATGAGCGGCATGGAGGAGGACGGGGGCGGCTTGGAATCGTCAAGCTCGTCTGCAAAGATTATGGGCACACCCTTCTTGATGAAGGTAGCCTGATCCTCAATGGTCAGCTTGCCCTTGCGCTTCTTGCGGTAGCAGATCATGGCGATGATGCCAGCGATCAGCAAGATGGCCGCCACCACCACGGCCGGAATCACCGTGTGGAGGTAGACGTCGTCTGTGCTCTGGCGTCCGGTGCCCAGTGCCGGCGTGACAGCTGGGGGGATAGGGATAGTGATTTCACCAGGCGGGACAAACATGTAGTTCCGGCAGGCACCCGTTCCTTTGACCTTGATGCTGATGGGTATGAAGTCCGGTTCCATGGCGGAGATGAAGGTCTGGGAGGGCCTTCCCTGGGCATCAGAGATCCTCCTGGCCATGGTCTGAATCTGCTCCTTGGGACATGGGTTCTGCTGGAGGCTGTTGTTGGTCCACTCCACCACGATGGATCCCTTGGTGATGTTCCTCAGGGTGACCGTGCTGCTGTTGCGGTCACCGAACGAGTACGCCAGCTTCTTGATGAGCAGAATCTTCTTGTGGATATCATTGGTCACCAGGCGAGGTTCTCCGTGTAAGCGGGCCTGGAACAGGACCGGGGACTTATCGTTGGATGCCCAGCGGTTCACACGGACCTCAAAGGCGTCGATCGCGTTCAGACCACCCTTATCGGTGGCCTGCATGAAGTACTCATGCTTTCCAACGTGAGTTGAGTCTGGAAGACCGTATAGCAGCTGGCTTGTGCTATTAAACTGTATCCAGGAGTCATCCCCGACAACTTCATTGTGGTTCATCCTCAAGGTCAACCTTAGTTTGTCTGTTGTACCGTCCTCCTTGTCAAAGAACGTATCGGATGGGATCTTCACTTCAAAGTATGTGCCCACGAAGGCATTGACCTGATCGATGGGGTTGCGGAGATCTGGTTTCTCGTTTCTTGGGTCAGGCACGATGGACGAAGGGGTGGTGCGCCTGGCTGGTTTGGCTGTGGTGGTCTTGGACTCCCTTGGCATCGGAGTGGTCTTCGGTCTCTTTGGTTTCTTGGTTGGCTTTCTGGTGGCAACTGTGGTGGGTGGAGGGAGTGTCGGTGTAGCTTCCACAATGGTATGCCTAGTCATAGTGGGTTCAATGGAGATGGTACTAGTGGACTCCATCACTCTGGTTGGCAGGGGTGCACCCTGAGTGGGAGTGTGGGCATATGAGTCTCTGACACGAATCGTGGGCTTCATGGGCAAGGGCACAGGCCCTCTCATGGGTGGGGCAAAGCTGTCTGTGGGGGCAGCAATGGCAGGTGATGACAGGGTGGGTACAATACGAATAGGGGGCTCGACAACAGACATTGGGGGAAGCACAACAAGAACCGGGGTAGGAGTATTGTTGAGCTGGCGCCTCACCCGTTTGGGGATATGAGGCTTCTTGTTGGCGATGTGCCAACCGACCACAGGGTATCCCAGCTGAGCAGACATAGTGCCTTCTTTCGCTGGCGCCTGGACGCTGCTGATGTTGGGGACATTGCTCTGGTCCAGGGAACAGCCCAGCTTCCAGGATAACAGGGCTCCGTTCTCCACCACCTTTTTGGCATTTCCCGGTCCGGCCATGAAGGCGGACATGTCGAACAATCTGTTGTTGACCACGGGAAGTATCTTCATGTGCTGGAGCTCCACGCCAGAGAACTTCTTCATCTTGCCCAGCAGCTCCACCCTCTGCCTGGAGCTCATCTTGGTGAGGTCGGCGTCCAGAATCACCGTGAGTACCGTCACCGGCTCCTCTGTGCCGCAGACAAACGGCTTGACCTCATTGTTGGATGCTGACTGAATGGCTAGCTGGATCGGGTCCACATGTTCTTCTGGGTGCACCTCGATGGAGAAGATGTCCTGGCTGCCGTTTGATGTGGAGACGGCGATGTAGTGGACACCCTTGTCCTCCTCCAGTGGTAGACCCTGTAGGATGTTGCTTTTCCAGTGTAGCCATGCTGGTAGCGTCTCCTTGCCTGACTCAGTTATCTGGGAAAAAAAACAAACAAAGATAAACAGAGTTGATAAGTCTCTCTTGTTTTGATGAATAATTTAAGCTAGAATACAAGAAAACAACAACAACAACAAGCGAAATAATAATTTTACGCCCACTACATTTACCATTTCTGTTCTACCCACAGCATGACTACGTCTTTGATGATACAACTGGTTTACAATTCATTATGATACAGAAGAAGAACATAAGAGATCGAATCTTGGCTTGTTTTGATCTTTTTGGTTCATAAATAACATTCGGATAAAAATTGGATTTTTTAAAAACAGCTATTGTGCAAAACAAAATCTATAAATGTTGAGGCAATCATTAAAAATGTACAACGCTGTTAATTAACACAACTTCAACTTTCCGATTCGTGCAAATCTGGCCTGATTGACACATAGAAGTAGGCCTATAGGTTAACTGGCCTGATTTACACATAGAAGTAGGCCTAATTTACACATAGAAGTAGGCCTATAGGTTACCTGGCCTGATTTACACATAGAAGTAGGCCTATAGGTTACCTGGCCTGATTTACACATAGAAGTAGGCCTATAGGTTAACTGGCCTGATTTACACATAGAAGTAGGCCTATAGGTTACCTGGCCTGATTTACACATAGAAGTTTAGTCCCATGAACATTGACTGGTAAGAAAGAAGGGAACAAAGAGGAGCATGTTTCAGAGGCATCAAACTCAGGGGACATACTATTGTCTAGAAGTATGTTTCAGAGGCATCAAACTCAGGGGACAGACTCTCTTCTAGAAGCATGTTTCAGAGGCATCAAACTCAGGGGACAGACTATTTTCTAGAAGCATGTTTCAGAGGCATCAAACTCAGGGGACATAATATTGTCTAGAAGTATGTTTCAGAGGCATCAAACTCAGGGGACAGACTCTCTTCTAGAAGCATGTTTCAGAGGCATCAAACTCAGGGGACAGACTCTCTTCTAGAAGCATGTTTCAGAGGCATCAAACTCAGGGGACATACTATTGTCTAGAAGTATGTTTCAGAGGCATCAAACTCAGGGGACAGACTATTTTCTAGAAGTATGTTTCAGAGGCATCAAACTCAGGGGACAGACTATTGTCTAGAAGTATGTTTCAGAGGCATCAAACTCAGGGGACAGACTATTTTCTAGAAGTATGTTTCAGAGGCATCAAACTCAGGGGACAGACTATCGTCTATAAAATATACAAGACACAGACTGTTTTAGACACGATCAATTCAAATAAGACTATATTGAATTTAGCCATTTGTGCATGAAACCTCTAGGCATGTTATTTAGATGGTACCTAAGCTACAGTATAACATCAGAAATAAGACTTGGGATGCACATTGTCTAATACAGCTAACACAAGAACTTAGCATAGCCAATTAGGCATTTAGAGATATTATATTCGTTCCAGGAATCTGACAGGGAAATATATCACAGGGGAATGACAAAGCATTCAAATAAATAAAAATTAAAAAAACAACTAATGCTTCCTCTGATTCCCTCCTCGCTCCAAACAACAAGTTCATTTTGCGGATGAAAAATCGTATCGTTGATAAATTATGTAGAGCCCAGCATTCCCAAGATGGATCATTAATGGTCTAACCAATACACAGCCATCACCAGGGACAGGAAACAGCAGCTGGGCTTTTTACAGCGTTCAGTCCCTCAACCTCCTGCTTTTAGACACACACAAATGGACAGGCGAATACGCACACGCACGCACGCACGCACGCACGCACGCACACACACACACACACACACACACACACACACACACACACACACACACACACACACACACACACACACACACACACACACACACACACACACACACACACACACACACACACACACACACTAACACTCCTCCACCTCCTACCGTTGCATTTGACAACTATGGTGATGGGTAAAGAGGTGATGCATCCAAAAGCCTTTGGCTGATATCACCAGGAGATGATGTGATGATGCCTGTGAAGTGTGTGTGTGTGTGTGTGTGTGTGTGTGTGTGTGTGTGTGTGTGTGTGTGTGTGTGATGATGAATACACAGCAGGAGGCAGCTGCTCTGCCCCCCTTTCTCCCCACTTTAATAGTGAAGTTAATTAAACCAGGGGGTTGTTAATCTCATCAAAGACACTAACTATAGTGTCCCCGATGGCACCCTATTCCCTATAATGGTGCCTTACCTCTGACCAGGGCCCATAGCCACCCACTATAGGGAATAGGGTGCCATTTGGGGATTCCTCCGCTAACTGTTTGATGAATAGTGTACTGATTTCTGCTCGTAGCCCCAAAACTCACCGTCAAAACCCACGGTGACTATCAGCTTCTCTGACTGTTAGCTTCTCTGACTGTCAGCTTCTCTGATATCTAACACCGCATGGGGAGAAGAGGAATCTACGACGTGATGGAGGAAAAAGAGGGATGGAGGGACGAGAACTAGATGAGTGAGGGGGGGGGGGGTTCTATCACCCAAGGCATCGGGCCTAATCAACATCTAAGTATCTAAGACATCCTTTAACTGTTTTCATTAATGATATCCTCAGCCCTCGATCAATCCACACCACCATAATTTAGGTATAACGGATTTGATATTCAGGAGCCACCAGGGAGGGAAAAGACACCCATGGTCACAGCCGTGTCGACAGCCAAACAGATAACATTCATATGAAAGAGAGAAGGACTGACTGACTGGGCATGTTTTTGTGATATGATTTGGTGAAGGACTGAAATGTAGAGAGGGAGGGTGGGACAGAGAGGCTGAAACAGGGAGGGAGGGAGGGAGGGAGGGAGGGAGGGAGGGAGGGAGGGAGGGAGGGAGGGAGGGAGGGAGGGAGAGGCTGAAACAGGGAGGGAGGGAGGGTGGGAGGGAGAGGCTGAAACAGGGAGGGAGGGAGGGTGGGATGGAGAGGCTGAAACAGGGAGGGAGGGAGGGTGGCACAGAGAGGCTGAAACAGGGAGGGAGGGAGGGTGGGACAGAGGCTGAAACAGGGAGGGAGGGAGGGTGGGACAGAGAGGCTGAAACAGGGAGGGAGGAAGGGTGGGACAGAGAGGCTGAAACAGGGAGGGAGGGAGGGTGGGACAGAGAGGCTGAAACAGGGAGGGAGGGAGGGAGGGTGGGACAGAGAGGCTGAAACAGGGAGGGAGGGAGGGAGGGTGGGACAGAGAGGCTGAAACAGGGAGGGAGGGAGGGAGGGAGGGAGGGTGGGACAGAGAGGGTGAAACAGGGAGGGAGGGAGGGTGGGACAGGGGCTGAAACAGGAGGGGAGGGAGGGAGGCAGGGAGGGAGGGAGGGAGGGAGGGAGGGTGGGACAGAGGTTGAAACAGGGGGGAGGGAGGGAGGGTGGGACAGAGGCTGAAACAGAGGGGGAGGGAGGTTGGGACAGAGAGGCTGAAACAGGGAGGGAGGAAGGGTGGGACAGAGAGGCTGAAACAGGGAGGGAGGGAGGGTGGGACAGAGAGGCTGAAACAGGGAGGGAGGGAGGGAGGGTGGGACAGAGGCTGAAACAGGGAGGGAGGGAGGGAGGGTGGGACAGAGGCTGAAACAGGGAGGGAGGGAGGGTGGACAGAGAGGCTGAAACAGGGAGGGAGGGAGGGAGGGAGGGTGGGAGAGAGGCTGAAACAGGGAGGGAGGGAGGGTGGGACAGAGAGGCTGAAACAGGGAGGGAGGGAGGGAGGGTGGGACAGAGAGGCTGAAACAGGGAGGGAGGGAGGGAGGGTGGGAGAGAGGCTGAAACAGGGAGGGAGGGAGGGAGGGTGGGACAGAGAGGCTGAAACAGGGAGGGAGGGATGGAGGGTGGGAGAGAGGCTGAAACAGGGAGGGAGGGAGGGAGGGTGGGACAGAGAGGCTGAAACAGGGAGGGAGGGAGGGTGGGAAAGAGAGGCTGAAACAGGGAGGGAGGGAGGGTGGGACAGAGAGGCTGAAACAGGGAGGGAGGGAGGTAGGGAGGGACAGAGGCTGAAACAGGGAGGGAGGGAGGGTGGGACAGAGAGGCTGAAACAGGGAGGGAGGGAGGGAGGGTGGGAAAGAGAGGCTGAAACAGGGAGGGAGGGAGGGACAGAGGCTGAAACAGGGAGGGAGGGAGGGTGGGACAGAGAGGCTGAAACAGGGAGGGAGGGAGGGTGGGACAGAGAGGCTGAAACAGAGAGGGAGGGAGGGTGGGACAGAGAGGCTGAAACAGGGAGGGAGGGAGGGACAGAGAGGCTGAAACAGGGAGGGAGGGAGGGACAGAGAGGCTGAAACAGGAGGGGAGGGAGGGAGGCAGGGAGGGTGGGACAGAGGCTGAAACAGGGGAGGAGGGAGGTTGGGACAGAGAGGCTGAAACAGGGAGGGAGGGAGGGACAGAGAGGCTGAAACAGGGAGGGAGGGGCTGAAACAGGGAGGGAGGGAGCATAGGGAGGGTGGCGAGTTATTGGCACAGCTGATTCTTTCCACTGGAAAATGTGAGTGAAAGAGATGAGAAGAGAGGAAGAGAGGGACTCTGTTAGAGTGGTAGCTAGGCAGGCAGACAGTCGGATGTTTATGAGAGACTTGTCACTCTCCAATCGAGCCCATTTGAAACTTTTAAACATTTATACCACTGTATTCTAGTGCTGTTCAGCAGTAGAGTGATAGTATTCTGTCCTGGAATACAGACTGTTCTTGTTTTACTTTCCACTGTGGGAAACTGTGGATCATGGAAAATGATATCTAGGCTGTGTCTGGAAATATTCTGATGATGTCAATACTGAATAATCACAGAATGATAAAAACACCCTGTGAGGGCAATTTCAGAAAAAAAATATGGTTTGTCACTAAAATGTAGTGATCCATTCTCACGCACGCACACACACGCACGCACGCACACACACACACACACACACACACACACACACACACACACACACACACACACACACACACACACACACACACACACACACACACACACACACACACACACACACACACACACACACACACACACAACTGAGGAGCCAGAGAACGAAAGAGAGACGAGAGAGAGAGACGAGAGAGAGAGACGAGAGAGAGAGACAGAGACGAGAGAGAGACAGAGACGAGAGAAGTGTAACTTGCTTTGGCAATGTAAACATGTTTCCCATGCCAATAAAGCTCCTTGAATTGAATTGAGAGAGAGACAGAGAGGGAGAGAGAAACAGAGAGAGAAAGAAAGAGAGAGACAGAATGAGAAAGAGAGACAGAATGAGAAAGAGACAGGCCCCCAGTTCACTCTAGTTTCTCTCCCCCTCGGGTAAATCAACAACATTTGCTTGCAGATACTCTAATAAATAGTTATTCAGAAGGAGAACGAGGAGAAGCTGGCATTAGTTCAACTCCTGTAGTGACGAAGAGAAAGACAATATGGAAGGATAAGGGAGAGAAAGACAATGTGGAAGGAAAAGGGAGAGAAAGACAATGTGGAAGGAGAAGGGAGAGAAAGACAATATGGAAGGAGAAGGGAGAGAAAGACAATATGGAAGGAGAAGGGAGAGAAAGACAATATGGAAGGAGAAGGGAGAGAAAGACAATATGGAAGGAGAAGGGAGAGAAAGACAATATGGAAGGAGAAGGGAGAGAAAGACAATATGGAAGGAGAAGGGAGAGAAAGACAATATGGAAGGAGAAGGGAGAGAAAGACAATATGGAAGGAGAAGGGAGAGAAAGACAATGTGGAAGGAGAAGGGAGAGAAAGACAATATGGAAGGAGAAGGGAGAGAAAGACAATGTGGAAGGAGAAGGGAGAGAAAGACAATGTGGAAGGAGAAGGGAGAGAAAGACAATATGGAAGGAGAAGGGAGAGAAAGACAATGTGGAAGGAAAAGGGAGAGAAAGAATAATGGGGAAGGAGAAAGAAAAGCTACTGAGTACATTGAAGACGTTAGAGCTTGACGTCTGCAGAATAGCACACACAGAATAATAGTGGGTTATAAGTGGTCTGTGTCCTGTTCTCTGCTAGCTGGCCCTGTCACTGAGATTGTCCCAAATGGCACCCTATTTCTTATTTATTACACTCGTTTTGACCAGGGCTCATATGCTCTTGGTCAAAGTAGTGCACTATATAGGGAATAGGGTGCCATTTGGGACACAAACACAGAGTGAACTAAGATGACTGGAGTAAACTAAACTCCCCTTCAGTGTACCCATCCTGTCAGACCCACAGACTAATGCTGCTTCGCCTCAGGAATGACTCACTGTCAGTGAAACTCTTTCTGTTCTGGTCTGTTGTGTTCTGTACAGTAAATAAGAGACTTCTAAGAGAAAGACAGAGACAGAGAGTGCGTGTGTGTGTGTGTGTGTGTAAATAAAATACTTCTCTCTCAGAGTGGTTGCAGCATCACAGTGTCAATACAGATTGGCGAATAGCTATGGAGCAGATAAACAACAAATAAATAAAGAATTGAACCAGATGTACTTACCTTCGTGATGTAAGTGGAAGGAGGTGTACCACAACAACATTCAACGATACACACACACACATAGGCACGCACACACACAAACACACGGACACACACGGATACACACACACACATAGGCACGCACACACACAAACACACGCACACACACGAACACACACGGTGAAAGTTCAGTGAAAGTACTGGCCACCCACTTGGGAGCCAGGCCCACCCACTTGGAAGCAGGTCATCCCCATTAACCCCCCCCTCAGACGATCCTGCAGGTGAAAAAGTTGGACGTGGAGGTCCTGGGCGGGCGTGGTTACAGGTGGTCTGCGGTTCTGAGGCCGGTTGGAAGTACTTTCAAATTCTCTTAAAAGAGAATTATGGTCGAGAAATGAACATTAACTTCTTGAAACTCCCCATCCCGGATCCGGGTTTGAGCCTCAGGCTCATTAGCATAACGCAACGTTAACGATTTCTGAAAATCGCAAATAAAATGAAAATAATGCGTCTGCTCTCAAGCTTAGCCTTTTCTTAACAACACTGTCATCTCAGATTTTCAAAATATGCTTTTGAACCATAGAAATTGACTAATTTGTGTAAGAGTATGCAAAGCTAGCATAGCATTTTGAGTAGCATTTAGCACGCAACATTTTCACAAAAACCAGATAACCAAATAAATAAAATCATTTACCTTTGAAGAGCTTCTGATGTTTTCAATGAGGAGACTCTCAGTTACATACCAAATGCGCAGTTTTTCCTGAAAGCGTCTGTGTGTAGGAGAAATCGTTCCGTTTTCTACATTGCGTCTGGCTACCGAAACGAACCGAAAATTCAGTCACCTACAATGTAAAACTTTTTCCGGATTAACTACATAATATCGACCGAAACATGGCAAACGTTGTTTGGAATCAATCCTCAAGGTATTTTTTCACATATCTCTTCATTGATATGCAGTTCGTGGAAGCTTGCTTTCCTCTCTGTATCCCATGGAAAAATACTGGCAGGTGACTTTTGCGCACCAATTTCGGCGCAGGACACCGGGCGGACACGTGGTAAATGTGGTCTCTTATGGTCAATCTTCCAATGATCTGCCTACAAATACGTCACAATGCTGCAGACACCTTGGGGAAACGACAGAAAGGGCAGGCTCATTCCTCTCGCATTCACAGCCATATAAGGAGACAATGGAAAACAGAGCCTCAAAAATCCTGCTCATTTCCTGGATGCCGTCTCATCTTGGTTTTGCCTGAAGCTCACGTTCTAGGGCACGCACAGAAAATATCTTGGTAGTTCTGGACACGTCAGAGTGTTTTCTTTCGAATGCTATCAATTATATGCATAGTCGAGCATCTTTTTGTGACAAAATATCTTGTTTAAAACGGGAATGTTTTTCATCCAAAAATGAAATAGCGCCCCCCAGAGCATCAACAGGTTAAATTATCTGGCAACATTTCTGGAGGACATTACTGCAGACAGCATGGCAATAGCTCCCTCAAAACTTGAAACATCTATGGCATTGTGTTGTGTGACAAAACTGCACATTTTAGAGTGACCTTTTATTGTCCCCAGTACAAGGTGCACCTGTGTAATGATCATGTCGTTAAATCAGCTTCTTGATATGCCACACCTGTCAGGCGGATGGATTATCTTGGCAAAGGATAAAATACTCACTATTAGGGATATAAACAAATTTGTGCACAAAATTTGAGTGTAGACAGTTGACATGATAATCGTAATGTGGAATTCCCCACATGATTATGTTAGTGGTAGGTACCCTGCTAAGTTTCTATGCAGAGGGGAATCAAAACCTAACAAATGAGAATGGATGGAAGGACGGACGGAGGGAGGGAGGGACTCTGACTGGTACGAGCCACTCTGGATGGAATGATTTGGCTACATCTGACCAGAGAACTGAGAGACTCAAATTTTCCATTTTTATCTCGGGTCCTTCATCCATCCTACTAATAGCAGTTTTCTGCTGCCACACTGCCAAGCCTAATTAGGTTTCAATGTGAGTCTTTGTGTGTCAGAATAGAGGGGTTTCAGGGAAACTGAGAGGAATAGAGAAAAATAGAGTCATGCTGCCTGGTTGCCATCGTTGGAGAGGAGGGGAGTAGAGCACCACCCGGGAAGTATAGACAACAGGGATATCTTTCTCCATTTATCAGAGACAGTCCTGCTGCCTGGTTGCCATCGTTGGAGAGGAGGGGAGTAGAGCACCACCCGGGAAGTATAGACAACAGGGATATCTTTCTCCATTTATCAGAGACAGTCCTGCTGCCTGGTTGCCATCGTTGGAGAGGAGGGGAGTAGAGCACCACCCGGGAAGTATAGACAACAGGGATATCTTTCTCCATTTATCAGAGACAGTCCTGCTGCCTGGTTGCCATCGTTGGAGAGGAGGGGAGTAGAGCACCACCCGGGAAGTATAGACAACAGGGATATCTTTCTCCATTTATCAGAGACAGTCCTGCTGCCTGGTTGCCATCGTTGGAGAGGAGGGGAGTAGAGCACCACCCGGGAAGTATAGACAACAGGGATATCTTTCTCCATTTATCAGAGACAGTCCTGCTGCCTGGTTGCCATCGTTGGAGAGGAGGGGAGTAGAGCACCACCAGGAAGTATAGACAACAGGGATATCTTTCTCCATTTATCAGAGACAGTCCTGCTGCCTGGTTGCCATCGTTGGAGAGGAGGGGAGTAGAGCACCACCCGGGAAGTATAGACAACAGGGATATCTTTCTCCATTTATCAGAGACAGTCCTGCTGCCTGGTTGCCATCGTTGGAGAGGAGGGGAGTAGAGCACCACCAGGAAGTATAGACAACAGGGATATCTTTCTCCATTTATCAGAGACAGTCCTGCTGCCTGGTTGCCATCGTTGGAGAGGAGGGGAGTAGAGCACCACCCGGGAAGTATAGACAACAGGGATATCTTTCTCCATTTATCAGAGACAGTCCTGCTGCCTGGTTGCCATCGTTGGAGAGGAGGGGAGTAGAGCACCACCAGGAAGTATAGACAACAGGGATATCTTTCTCCATTTATCAGAGACAGTCCTGCTGCCTGGTTGCCATCGTTGGAGAGGAGGGGAGTAGAGCACCACCCGGGAAGTATAGACAACAGGGATATCTTTCTCCATTTATCAGAGACAGTCCTGCTGCCTGGTTGTCATCGTTGGAGAGGAGGGGAGTAGAGCACCACCCGGGAAGTATAGACAACAGGGATATCTTTCTCCATTTATCAGAGACAGTCCTGCTGCCTGGTTGCCATCGTTGGAGAGGAGGGGAGTAGAGCACCACCCGGGAAGTATAGACAACAGGGATATCTTTCTCCATTTATCAGAGACAGTCCTGCTGCCTGGTTGCCATCGTTGGAGAGGAGGGGAGTAGAGCACCACCAGGAAGTATAGACAACAGGGATATCTTTCTCCATTTATCAGAGACAGTCCTGCTGCCTGGTTGCCATCGTTGGAGAGGAGGGGAGTAGAGCACCACCAGGAAGTATAGACAACAGGGATATCTTTCTCCATTTATCAGAGACAGTCCTGCTGCCTGGTTGCCATCGTTGGAGAGGAGGGGAGTAGAGCACCACCCGGGAAGTATAGACAACAGGGATATCTTTCTCCATTTATCAGAGACAGTCCTGCTGCCTGGTTGCCATCGTTGGAGAGGAGGGGAGTAGAGCACCACCCGGGAAGTATAGACAACAGGGATATCTTTCTCCATTTATCAGAGACAGTCCTGCTGCCTGGTTGCCATCGTTGGAGAGGAGGGGAGTAGAGCACCACCCGGGAAGTATAGACAACAGGGATATCTTTCTCCATTTATCAGAGACAGTGTCAGGATTTGGCCAGGGTTGTTCCAGTTGTTTGTCAGTAGATGTCCCCATTGTGCTTTTTGTCCCTGTGTTTTTCCCTTGACCCCCATTATTGTTTGCACCTGTGTCTCGTTTCCCCTGATTGTATTTAAACCCTTTGTTTCCCTCAGTTCTGGGCTCTGTGTTTGTATGTTAGCACCCTGCCCTAGTGTTCTGTGTGCTCTTGTCGATTCCGGGTAACGTTCTTGTGGTATTCTGTTTTTTGTTTTAGTTTAGTTTTGGTGAGTTTCTTTTTAGATCTTTTTGTGTTTTTCCTTCCACCTTTTGGATTTGCCATTTTTTATTTTTAGGATTTTTTCTTCATTAAATACACCGTCTTAAGTACTGCTGTGTCTGCCTCATCTTCTGGGTTCTGCTGTCTATTCGTGGCTCAGTTGGTTAAGTGACTGTTTCTCACTCCGGAGACCCAGGTTCGAAACCGGGTCCTGACAGAAACACAGAGCCAAAAATGAACCCAGAGGCAGCCAGTTCCCAGGACCTTTTTGCCACGCTGTCCCACCACCAGGAGACTGTCCAACGCCACGAAGCCGCCCTGGTTCAGCAAGAGGCCTTAATGGCAAGACATTCTCATCTTCTGTCGGAGATGCTGACTTCCATTAAGCAAATGTCTGATCGACTTACCCCGGCAACAGTTCCCGTCCCAGTACCTCAAGTTCACGTACCCATGGCAGTTAACCCCCTGGCTGAACCTCGTCTTCCACCTCCCCAACGGTTCTCAGGTGATCCAAGTGCTTGTAAAGGGTTTCTCACTCAATGTTCTCTCTCCTTTGAGCTGCAACCCTCGTCGTTTCCCACCGACCGGTCTAAGATCGCATATATCATCACCCTGCTGTCGGAAAAAGCCCTGGCCTGGGCTACTGCTGTGTGGGATGCCCATAGTTCCTGCTGTGCCAGCTACTCTGCCTTTGCTGAGGAATTCAAACGAGTGTTTCAAGGCCCAAGCAGTGGTTCTGACTCAGCCAAACAGCTCCTGACTCTCCATCAAGGTTGGCGCAGCGTGACGGACTATGCCATCCAGTTCCGCACAGTAGCAGCAGCGAGTGGCTGGAACAACGAGGCGCTCACGGTGTGCTTTCTGAAAGGCCTTTCCGACACTATCCAAGATGAACTGGCCACTCGGGAACCACCGGACAATCTCGAGTCCCTGATCAAGTTGGCCTCACGCATTGACCAGCGTCTGAGAGAGAGAGAACTCAACCGTAGACCTCTAGCCCCTATCAGTCCCAGCTCCGAGTCCCCACCTTTATCATCACTGGCTCCACCGGAACCCATGCAGATTGGACGCATCTCCCAGGCTGAGAGAGACCGCCGGATGAGGGAGCGACGCTGTCTATATTGCGGCAAACCGGGCCATTTCCGTTCCACGTGTCCCGGGCTCCAGGGAAACGCTCTGTCCCGTACAGACCGGGGGGAACTGTAACGGGAAACATAACCTCCTCCCATCCGTCCAACTCCCGTCTGCTCATTCCAGTCACCCTCTCCTGGGACAACCACAAGCTTCACCTTCAAGCCTTGGTAGACTCTGGAACCGCAGGTAACTTCATGGATGATGTCTGGGCGAAGGAGAATGGCGTTCCCTCTGAACCTCTAAGTGACCCCATGAGGGTTACTACATTGGATGGAAGCCCTTTGGGATCTGGACTTGTCACTCATGTCACTACCTCCTTGAGACTTTCAGTTTCACAACACCAGGAATTGATGAACTTTCATTTGATCTCCTGTTCCGAGTTCCCTCTCGTCCTTGGATACCCCTGGCTTCACAGCCATAACCCTCACATCGACTGGTCTGTGGGCACTATCAAGCAGTGGGGTCCTACGTGCCAAGCTACTTGTATTTTCCAGAAATCCCCGAGTTCTACTCCCGAGTCTTTAGAATCCATCGACCTGACCCGAGTTCCCGAGTGTTACCATGACCTCAAACTGGTGTTTAGCAAACAGAGGGCCACCATGCTACCACCCCATAGATCTTACGATTGCCCCATCGACCTGTTTCCGGGCACTTGCCCCCCAGGGGTCGGATCTTTTCCCTATCTCCACCCGAACGAGCTGCTATGGATACCTACATCAAGGACTCTCTGGAAGCAGGCCTCATGCGTCCATCCACCTCCCCGGCGGGAGCAGGGTTTTTCTTTGTGGCCAAGAAAGACGGTGGGTTACGTCCTTGCATCGACTACCGGGGACTCAATGACATAACCGTCCGTAACCGTTACCCGCTACCCCTTATGGCCACAGCCTTCGAGCTGCTCCAGGAAGCAGTTGTTTTCACTAAGCTTGACCTGCGGAACGCATACCATCTTGTGCGGATCAGACCTGGTGACGAGTGGAAGACCGCTTTCAACACGCCTACTGGTCACTATGAATACTTGGTGATGCCCTTCGGCCTGACCAACGCCCCAGCGGTGTTCCAAGCGCTCATAAACGATGTGCTTAGGGATATGCTTAACATATTTGTGTTCGTTTACTTGGATGACATCCTCATCTTTTCGAGCTCCCTTCAAGAACACACTAAGCATGTCAGACAAGTACTCAAACGCCTCCTGGACAGCCATCTGTACGTTAAGCCGCGAAAAATGTGAATTCCATTCATCCCGAGTACAATTCCTGGGATTTGTAGTGGAACCCGGTCGAATCCAAATGGACCCTAGGAAGGTAGGGGCGGTAGCGGATTGGCCCACCCCCAAATCCGTTAAGGATGTTCAGCGTTTCCTGGGCTTCACAAACTTTTACCGCAAGTTCATCAAGAACTTCAGTTTGGTGGCAGCTCCTCTCTCAGCTTTAACCAAAGGTGGCAATGCAAGGTTTTTTGGGGAAGAGAAGCTGAGACGGCCTTCCAAGGACTCAAGCAGCGCATCCTCTCTGCTCCCATCCTGATACTACCGACTACGGATGAACCATTTGTGGTGGAGGTAGACGCATCAGAGGTTGGTGTCGGAGCTGTCCTGTCTCAGAGGGGTGAAGACAAGAAGCTTCATCCGTGCGCTTTCTTCTCACACCGGCTTACCCCGACTGAGAGGAACTACGATGTGGGGGATCGTGAACTCCTAGCGGTTAAGATGGCATTGAAGGAATGGAGACACTGGCTCGAGGGGGCTTCTCACCCGTTTCAAGTGCTTACGGACCACAAAAATCTGGAGTATATCCAGCAGGCGAAGCGATTGAACTCTAGACAAGCTAGATGGTCTCTTTTCTTCAATCGATTCCAGTTTATCCTCACCTATCGGCCCGGGTCGAAGAATCTCAAACCGGATGCCCTGTCCCGAGTCTACGCTCCTGCCATTCGAGATGACACGGACATGCCTGTCCTTCCTGCTGCTAAGATTGTGGCTCCGATCTCGTGGCAAGTTGAGGATACCGTGAGACGTGCTCAAGCTAGCGAACCGGACCCTAAAGGAGGCCCTGCCAATCGGTTGTTTGTCCCCAAGGCAGTGAGGACTCAGGTCCTTCTGTGGGGGCACTCCTCTCGCCTCACCTGTCATCCGGGCGTAGGTCGCACCTTGGAGTTCATCCAGCGTAAGTTCTGGTGGCCTACCATAAGAGAAGACGTTGCCACTTTCGTCAATGCCTGCCCCGTGTGCTGCCAGGGCAAATCTTCTCACCTCCGCCCTCAAGGACTCCTTCACCCTTTACCTGTTCCCCACAGACCCTGGTCCCATATCTCATTGGACTTTATTACTGGACTTCCTCCATCCCATGGCAATACTACTATCCTAGTCATAATCGACAGGTTTTCAAAGGCGGCCAGGTTCGTCCCTCTGACTAAGTTACCTTCTGCCAAGGAAACGGCTGAGTTGGTAATTAATCATGTGTTCCGAGTCTTCGGCATTCCTCAAGATGTGGTTTCTGACAGAGGTCCCCAGTTCGCCTCAAGGTTTTGGAAGGCCTTCTGCCAACTCATGGGGGCTTCTGCCAGTCTATCTTCAGGGTACCATCCGGAGTCCAACGGCCAAACAGAGAGGATGAATCAAGAGCTGGAAACCACCCTCCGATGTATGACTCGTGACAACCCGTCCACATGGTCATCCTTTATTGTTTGGGCCGAATACGCGCACAACACCTTGCGCTCCTCCTCCACTGGTATGTCCCCGCACGAGTGTCAGTTTGGCTATGCTCCTCCATTGTTCCCGGACCAGGAGGCAGAAGTCAGTGTGCCTTCAGCCTTGAGATTCGTCAGACGCTGTCGGCTTATGTGGAGGAAGACCCGTCTTAATCTGATGCGTTCCTCACAGAGGTATCAACAACAAGCCAACAGACGTCGCCGTCCCGGGCCTACCCTGCGCCCCGGCCAGAGAGTCTGGCTCTCCACAAGAGACTTACCTCTACGGGTGGAGTCTCGCAAGCTGTCCCAAAAATACATCGGTCCCTTCAAGGTTGCCAGGAGAGTTAACCCAGTTTCTTATCGCCTACACTTACCCAGATCCCTTAAGGTTAATCCCACATTTCATGTGTCTTTGTTAAAACCTGTTGTTTTTTCTCCCCTTGTCCCGGCAGACAGACCTCCCCCTCCGCCTCGTGTCATTGGAGGCCAGCCGGCTTATACCGTCCACCGGATACTGGATTCCCGCCGGGTGCAGCGGTCCTGGCAGTATCTGGTGGACTGGGAAGGCTACGGTCCTGAGGAGCGCTCCTGGGTTCCTGCCAAAGACATCCTGGACCCTGACCTCATTCGTCAGTTCAGGGTCCTCCACCCTGAGAGAGCTGGTAGGAACGTCAGGAGCCGTTCCTAGGGGGGGGATTCTGTCAGGATTTGGCCAGGGTTGTTCCAGTTGTTTGTCAGTAGATGTCCCCATTGTGCTTTTTGTCCCTGTGTTTTTCCCTTGACCCCCATTATTGTTTGCACCTGTGTCTCGTTTCCCCTGATTGTATTTAAACCCTTTGTTTCCCTCAGTTCTGGGCTCTGTGTTTGTATGTTAGCACCCTGCCCTAGTGTTCTGTGTGCTCTTGTCGATTCCGGGTAACGTTCTTGTGGTATTCTGTTTTTTGTTTTAGTTTAGTTTTGGTGAGTTTCTTTTTAGATCTTTTTGTGTTTTTCCTTCCACCTTTTGGATTTGCCATTTTTTATTTTTAGGATTTTTTCTTCATTAAATACACCGTCTTAAGTACTGCTGTGTCTGCCTCATCTTCTGGGTTCTGCTGTCTATTCGTGGCTCAGTTGGTTAAGTGACTGTTTCTCACTCCGGAGACCCAGGTTCGAAACCGGGTCCTGACAGACAGTCCTGCTGCCTGGTTGCCATCGTTGGAGAGGAGGGGAGTAGAGCACCACCCGGGAAGTATAGACAACAGGGATATCTTTCTCCATTTATCAGAGACAGTCCTGCTGCCTGGTTGCCATCGTTGGAGAGGAGGGGAGTAGAGCACCACCCGGGAAGTATAGACAACAGGGATATCTTTCTCCATTTATCAGAGACAGTCCTGCTGCCTGGTTGCCATCGTTGGAGAGGAGGGGAGTAGAGCACCACCCGGGAAGTATAGACAACAGGGATATCTTTCTCCATTTATCAGAGACAGTCCTGCTGCCTGGTTGCCATCGTTGGAGAGGAGGGGAGTAGAGCACCAACGGGGAAGTATAGACAACAGGGATATCTTTCTCCATTTATCAGAGACAGTCCTGCTGCCTGGTTGCCATCGTTGGAGAGGAGGGGAGTAGAGCACCACCCGGGAAGTATAGACAACAGGGATATCTTTCTCCATTTATCAGAGACAGTCCTGCTGCCTGGTTGCCATCGTTGGAGAGGAGGGGAGTAGAGCACCACCCGGGAAGTATAGACAACAGGGATATCTTTCTCCATTTATCAGAGACAGTCCTGCTGCCTGGTTGCCATCGTTGGAGAGGAGGGGAGTAGAGCACCACCCGGGAAGTATAGACAACAGGGATATCTTTCTCCATTTATCAGAGACAGTCCTGCTGCCTGGTTGCCATCGTTGGAGAGGAGGGGAGTAGAGCACCACCAGGAAGTATAGACAACAGGGATATCTTTCTCCATTTATCAGAGACAGTCCTGCTGCCTGGTTGCCATCGTTGGAGAGGAGGGGAGTAGAGCACCACCAGGAAGTATAGACAACAGGGATATCTTTCTCCATTTATCAGAGACAGTCCTGCTGCCTGGTTGCCATCGTTGGAGAGGAGGGGAGTAGAGCACCACCCGGGAAGTATAGACAACAGGGATATCTTTCTCCATTTATCAGAGACAGTCCTGCTGCCTGGTTGCCATCGTTGGAGAGGAGGGGAGTAGAGCACCAACGGGGAAGTATAGACAACAGGGATATCTTTCTCCATTTATCAGAGACAGTCCTGCTGCCTGGTTGCCATCGTTGGAGAGGAAGGGAGTAGAGCACCACCCGGGAAGTATAGACAACAGGGATATCTTTCTCCATTTATCAGAGGCTGATTTCACTGTAACAGATCCACTTGTCTGGACATTCAAGCAAACTGAACATGTTTCTTTCTCTCTATCTTTCCGAGTAGTTGAAAAGGAGATTCAGAAACAGTTTGTATCTAGTATTGTCGTGGGGCTGAAAATAACAAGAACCTCACAACAGTTAAATTGATTTCTATTCCTTGCAAATCTAAAGAAGCAATGCAACAATTAAATATGCTGAAGTACATTTTTTAAATTGATTTAACTATGCAAGTCAGTTAAGAAAAATTCTTATTTACAATGGCAGCCTACGCGGGAACAGTGGGTTAACTGCCTTGTTCAGGAGCAGAACGACAGGTTTTTACCTTGACAGCTCGGGGATATGATCCAGCAACCTTTCGATTGGCCCAATGCTTTAACCACTCGGCTACCTGCCGCCCCCTTCCTTAGAAGCCTACATGTTCTAAGAACCAGCTAGAGATTTCTATAGAGCATACAGTTTGAAGTCGGGAGTTTACATACACCTTAGCCAAATACATTTAAACTCAGTTTTTCACAATTCCTGACATTTAATCCCAGTAACAATTCCCTGTTTTAGGTCAGTTAGGATCACCACTTTATTTTAAGAATGTGAAATGTCAGAATAATAGTAGAGAGAATGATTTATTTCATCACATTCCCAGTGGGTCAGAAGTATACAGATGTTTACACTCAATTCGTATTTGGTAGCATTGCCTTTAAATTGTTTAATTTGGGTGAAACGTTTCGGGTAACCTTCACAACTTTCCCACAATAAGTTGGGTGAATTTTGTCCCATTCCTCCTGACAGAGCTGATGTAACTGAGTCAGTTTGTAGGCCTCCTTGCTCGCACATGCTTTTTCAGTTCTGCCCCCCCCCCCCAAAATCTATAGGACTGAGGTCAGGGCTTTGTGATGGCCACTCCAATACCTTGACTTTGTTGTCCTTAAGACATCTTGCCACAACTTTGGAAGTATACTTGGGGTCATTGTCCATTTGGAAGACCCATTTGTGACCAAGCTTTAACTTCCTGACTGATGTCTTGAGATGTTGCTTCAATATATCCACATCATTTTCTTTCCCCATGATGCCATTTATTTTGTGAAGTGCACCAGTCCCTCCTGCAGCAAAGCATGCCCACAACATGATGCTGCCACCCCCGTGCTTCACGGTTGTGATGGTGTTCTTCGGCTTGCAATCCTCCCCCTTTTTCTTCCAAACATAACAATGGTCATTATGGCCAAACAGTTATATTTTTGCTTCATCAGACCAGAGGACATTTCTCCAAAATGTATGATCTTTGTCCCCATGTGCAGTTGCAAACCATAGTCTGGCCTTTTTATGGCGGTTTAGGAGCAGTGGCTTCTTCCTTGCTGAGCGGTCTTTGTTGATATAGGACTCGTTTATATAGAACCTGTTTCCTCCAGTATCTGCACAAGGTCCTTTGCTGTTGTTCTGGGATTGATTTGAGAAGGATCGCGTCTCCTTCCTGAGCGGTATGACGGCTGCGTGGTCCCATGGTGTTTGTACTCTCATACTATTGTTTGTACAGATGACTGTGGTACCTTCAGGCGTTTGGAAATTGCTCCCAAGGATGAGCCAGACTTGTGGTCTACAAAGGTCTTGGCTGATTTATTTTGATTTCCCCATGATGTCAAGCAAAGAGGCAGTGCGTCTGAAGGTAGGCACTTGAAATATATCCACTCCCAATTGACTCAAATGATGGCAATTAGCCTATCAGAAGCTTCTAAAGCCATGACATCATTTTCTGGAATTCTCCAAGCTGTTTAGTGTATGTAAACTTCTGACCCATGGAATTGTGATACAGTGAATTATAAGTGAAATAATCTGTCTGTAAACAATAGTTGGAAAAATGACTTGTGTCACAAAGTAGATGTCCTAACCGACTTGCCAGAACTATAGTTTGTTATTAACAATACATTTGTGGAGTGGTTGAAAAATAAGTTTTAATGACTCCAACATAAGTGTATGTAAACTTCCGACTTCAACTGTACATGTTCCTCAGAATCATTGAAGTCAAATCCAATTTTATTGGTCACATACACATGATTAACAGATGTTATTGCGGGTGTAGCGAAATGCTTGTGCTTCTAGCTCCAACAGTGAAGTGATATCCAACAAGTAATATCTAACAAATTACACAACTTATACCCAATACACACACATCTAAGTAGGAAGGAATTTAGACTATATACATCTGGATGAGCGATGTCAGAGCGGAACGGTCTAAGATACAGTAGAAAAGCATAGAAAACAGTATATACATATCAGATGAATAATGCAAGATATGTAAAAAAAATATTAAAGTGACTAGTGTTCCATTCCTTAAAGTGGCCAGTGATTTCTAGTCTAAGCCTACAAGGCAAATTTCTTTAGCCTCCTGAGGTTGAAGAGGCTCTGTTGCGTCTTCTTCACCACACTGTCTGTGTGGGTGGTCCATTTCAGTTTGTCAATGATGTGTACGCCAAGGAACGTGAATCGTTCCACTTTTTCCACTGTGGTCCCGTCGATGTAGATAGGTGGGTGCTCCCTCTGCTGTTTCCTGTCCACGATCATCTCCTTTTTTTTGTTGACGTTGAGTGAGAAGTTTTTTTCCAGGCACCACACTACCAGAGCCCTCACCTCCTCCCTGTAGGCTGCCTCGTTATCGTTGGTAATCAAGCCTACTACTGTTGTGTCGCCTGCAAACTTGATGATTGAGTTGGAGGCATGCTTGGCTATGCAGTCATGGGTGAACAGGGAGTACAGGAGGGGGCTGAGCACGCACCCTTGTGGGTCCATAGTGTTGAGGATCAGCAGAATGGAGGTGATGTTCCTAGAGACTTCTATAGAGCCTACATGTTCTTAGAAACATCTAGACGTCTATAGAGCCTACTTGCTCTAGAATAATCTAGACTTCTATAGAGCCTACATGTTCTTAGAATCATCTAGACTTCTATAGTCTACATGTCCTTAGAATCATCTAGACTTCTATAGAGCCTACATGTTCTAGAATCATCTAGACGTCTATAGAGCCTACATGTTCTTAGAGTGATCTAGAGACTTCTATAGAGTCTACATGTTCTTGGAATCATCTAGACTTCTATAGAGTCTACATGTCCTTAGAATCATCTAGACTTCTATAGAGCCTACATGTTCTATAATCATCTAGACTTCTACAGAGCCCACATGTTCTTAGAATCATCTAGACTTCTATAGCGTCGACATGCTCTTAGAATCATCTAGACTTCTATAGAGTCGACATGCTCTTAGAATCATCTAGACTTCTATAGAGTCTACATGCTCTTAGAATCATCTAGACTTCTATAGAGTCTACATGTTCTTAGAATCAGCTAGACTTCTATAGTCTACATGTCCTTAGAATCATCTAGACTTCTAGAGTCTACATGTTCTTAGAATCAACTAGACTTCTATAGTCTACATGTTCTTAGAATCAGCTAGACTTCTATAGAGTCTACATGCTCTTAGAATCATCTAGACTTCTATAGAGTCTACATGCTCTTAGAATCATCTAGACTTCTATAGAGTCTACATGTTCTTAAAATCAGCTAGACTTCTATAGTCTACATGTCCTTAGAATCATCTAGACTTCTAGAGTCTACATGTTCTTGGAATCATCTAGACTTCTATAGAGCCTACATGTTCTATAATCATCTAGACTTCTACAGAGCCAACATGTTCTTAGAATCATCTAGACTTCTATAGCGTCGACATGCTCTTAGAATCATCTAGACTTCTATAGAGTCTACATGCTCTTAGAATCATCTAGACTTCTATAGAGTCTACATGTTCTTAGAATCATCTAGACTTCTATAGAGTCTACATGTTCTTAGAATCATTTAGACTTCTATAGTCTACATATCCTTAGAATCATCTAGACTTCTGTAGAGCCTACATGTTCTATAATCATCTAGACTTCTATAGAGCCTACTGTTCCATAATCATCTAGACTTCTATAGAGCCTACATGTTCTTAGAATAATCTAGAATTCTATAGAGCCTACATGTTCTTAGAATAATCTAGAATTCTATAGAGCCTACATGTTCTTAGAATGATCTAGAATTCTATAGAGCCTACATGTTCTTAGAATCAGATCAAATTGTATGACTAATTTATGTAGAAATCCAGGTAATTCCAAAGGGTTCACCTACTTTTTCTTGCCACTGTACAACCATACCCTGTTCAAAGGCACTTCAATCTTTTGTCTTGCCGATTCACCATATGAATGGCACACATACAGAATCCATATCTGAACTGTCTCATGGATTAAAAATCCTTCTTTAACCTGTCTCCTCCCCTTCATCTACACTGAGGGATCATAGCTTTCACCTGGTCAGTCATGGAAAGAGCAGGTGTTCTTAATGTTTTGTATATTCAGTGTAGATATGACATGTTTAAATCAAATACTTGTGTTTATCACAGGCACGCAAGCAAGAATGTGTACACACACACACTCTACCATGGATCTGTGATTTGACAACCTAAAAATAATTAGACTACCATTAGACCAACCATAACCTAGATCTGACATCTGCTTGATGTTGGCTTTACTCTACAGCATTAGACTACCATTAGACCAACCACAACCTAGATCTGACATCTGCTTGACGTTGGCTTTACTCTACAGCATTAGACTACCATTAGCCCAACCACAACCTAGATCTGACATCTGCTTGACGTTGGCTTTACTCTACAGCATTAGACTACCATTAGACCAACCATAACCTAGATCTGACATCTGCTTGACGTTGGCTTTACTCTACAGCATTAGACTACCATTAGACCAACCACAACCTAGATCTGACATCTGCTTGATGTTGGCTTTACTCTACAGCATTAGACTACCATTAGACCAACCACAACCTAGATCTGACATCTGCTTGACGTTGGCTTTACTCTACAGCATTAGACTACCATTAGACCAACCACAACCTAGATCTGACATCTGCTTGACGTTGGCTTTACTCTACAGCATTAGACTACCATTAGACCAACCATAACCTAGATCTGACATCTGCTTGACGTTGGCTTTACTCTACAGTATTAGACTACCATTAGCCCAACCACAACCTAGATCTGACATCTGCTTGACGTTGGCTTTACTCTACAGCATTAGACTACCATTAGACCAACCATAACCTAGATCTGACATCTGCTTGACGTTGGCTTTACTCTACAGCATTAGACTACCATTAGACCAACCACAACCTAGATCTGACATCTGCTTGACGTTGGCTTTACTCTACAGCATTAGACTACCATTAGACCAACCATAACCTAGATCTGACATCTGCTTGACGTTGGCTTTACTCTACAGCATTAGACTACCATTAGACCAACCATAACCTAGATCTGACATCTGCTTGATGTGAAAAATAATCACTTTCTAGCATAAATATTGTGGAGGAAATGTAGGGCTGTACCCCGCCCTGTGTGTGTCTCTTCTCTTCTAAAAGTGCTTGGTGTTAGCATTCTTTTAGCCCGGCTGTCAGGGTGGATTTTCCCATATGCACAAAGGGCTCAAGGTTTGGTGTTTGGTACTAGGGCCTTTAACATGCGTTTGACAGGGCAGAAAGGATCCTGTGGACATATGACTACACCCACAGCCTGGGAGACTCAGATAGCCATCATGGGACTAGGCAACACAATGCTGGAATAAGTGCTGGGTTCATGCATTTCAAACAGTTGGCATGTTTCACAATCAACCCCTGACCGGTTTGGACCAGTTTCTGTGGGGTGGCCACCCTGGGACCAGTGTCACCAATTTGTAAGTCGCTCTGGATAAGAGCGTCTGCTAAATGACTTAAATGTAAATGTAAATGTCTGTGGGGTGGCCACTCTGGGACCAGTGTCTGTGGGGTGGCCACCCTGGGACCAGTGTCTGTGGGGTGGCCACCCTGGGACCAGTGTCTGTGGGGTGGCCACCCTGGGACCAGTGTCTGTGGGGTGGCCACCCTGGGTCTAGTGTCTGTGGGGTGGCCACCCTGGGACCAGTGTCTGTGGGGTGGCCACCCTGGGACCAGTGTCTGTGGGGTGGCCACCCTGGGACCAGTGTCTGTGGGGTGGCCACCCTGGGACCAGTGTCTGTGGGGTGGCCACCCTGGGACAAGTGTCTGTGGGGTGGCCACCCTGGGACCAGTGTCTGTGGGGTGGCCACCCTGGGTCTAGTGTCTGTGGGGTGGCCATCCTGGGACCAGTGTCTGTGGGGTGGCCACCCTGGGACCAGTGTCTGTGGGGTGGCCACCCTGGGACCAGTGTCTGTGGGGTGGCCACCCTGGGACCAGTGTCTGTGGGGTGGCCACCCTGGGACCAGTGTCTGTGGGGTGGCCACCCTGGGACCAGTGTCTGTGGGGTGGCCACCCTGGGAACTTGTCTGTGGGGTGGCCACACTGTGACCAGTTTCTGTGGGGTGGCCACCCTGGGACCAGTGTCTGTGGGGTGGCCACCCTGGGACCAGTGTCTGTGGGGTGGCCACCCTGGGACCAGTGTCTGTGGGGTGGCCACTCTGGGACCAGTTTCTGTGGGGTGGCCACCCTGGGACCAGTGTCTGTGGGGTGGCCACCCTGGGACCAGTGTCTGTGGGGTGGCCACCCTGGGACCAGTGTCTGTGGGGTGGCCACCCTGGGACCAGTGTCTGTGGGGTGGCCACCCTGGGACCAGTGTCTGTGGGGTGGCCACCCTGGGACCAGTGTCTGTGGGGTGGCCACTCTGGGACCAGTGTCTGTGGGGTGGCCACCCTGGGACCAGTTTCTGTGGGGTGGCCACCCTGGGAACTCGTCTGTGGCCCTCGTGGAAAGACATGGACAGATAAATAGTTACCTAGTTAGGGCCTACAAGCTATGTCCTTACTACAGGAATTTTTCTCACGTGTTTATAAAAATGACATAGAATTACATTTTAGAATTGAACAGGCCCCTCCCCCACCACACACACACACACCTTAGTGTTGCTGGTGTGGTCCGTCTTCAACGGGACCTTCATCTGAAACACCCGGCCCACCACAGCAGACGAGTCGGGGATTCCTGCCTCCCCCCCTGCTGCTCCTACTTCAGCCTGATAGACTGTAGCTGCCACCGGCTCCAAGGCCTCCACCTCCTGGAAGTCTGACAGTATGGAGGAGTGCATGGAGGCCTCCAGCTTCCCGGGTCCATCCTGCCGCATGTCCCCCATTACCTCCACCTGTCCCTGGACCATGGCTACCAGGAGAGCCAGAAGTAGTACCACACTGGTCCTCCTCCCCAGACCAGGCATTCCCGCTCCAGCCTCCTCCGCCGGTCGACATTCTCCTCTCTTTTTATTGCACATTCTTTGTCTTTTGTTAACTCTCTCTCTCTCTCACAAAGGAGGAAGCCCACTGGAGAGGACAAGCATGCACCCCCAACCCTACACCAATGGACAAAGCTGATCCTCCCCGAGCCGACCTCCGCTTTTCTTTTCAAAAAGGGCTCTCTCTCTCTCTCTCTCTCTCTGAGAGTCCCCTCTCCTTTTGTTTAGTGTTTTTCTCCTATTCTTTCCTCCTGTTTCCCCTGTTCTTTTGTCAGAGCCACTTCAGTGGTTTGTAGATCCCATTGTCAAGTCAGCCTTTGAGACCTGTAGAAAGAGAAGAAACAGGGATTCACTAGGACATGGCTTTAAATACCAGCATTCTTAAAACTGCTAGACCGTTCAATATTTACAATCGTCAACTTAAAACCGTCGTAATTCTCTCTCTCAAGTTAGGATCTCTCTTTAGGTACAAACTCTCTTTAGTCTACACAAATCTCAATGTCAATAACATTCCAGGCAACGATGTGCAAGATTCTGTATCATCAGTTCACAGGTGTATAACAACATAATCATATTAACATTCAAACGGAAAGAAACGACTTTCAACTCAAGGAAGAGGGGAGAAGGGGAGAAGAGGGGAGAAGGGGAGGAGAAGAGGGGAGGAGGGGAGGAGAAGAGGGGAGAAGGGGAGGAGGACACAAAAAAGCATTTAACTCTCTCTCTCCGCCATCTCGGTCTCACTCTCCCCCGCTCTCTCTCCATATCGCTCTCCCCCTATCTATCTATCTATCTATCTATCTATCTATCTATCTATCTATCTATCTATCTATCTATCTATCTATCTATCTATCTATCTATCTATCTATCTATCTATCTATCTATCTATCTATCTATCTATCTATCTATCTATCTATCTATCTATCTATTCAATTCAATTTCAATTCAAGGGGCTTTATTGGCATGGGAAACGTGTTAACATTGCCAAAGCAAGTAAGGTATATAATATATAAAGTGAAATAAGTAATAAAAATTAACAGTAGACATCACACATACAGAAGTTTCAAAACAATAAAGACATTACAAATGTCGTATTATATATATATATATATACAGTGTTTTTACAATGTGCAAATGGTAAAGGACACAAGATAAAATAAATAAGCATAGATATCGGTTGTATTTACAATGGTGCGTATTCTTCACTGGTTGCCCTTTTCTCGTGGCAACAGGTCACAAATCTTGCTGCTCTGATGGCACACTGTGGAATTTCACCCAGTAGATATGGGAGTTTTTCAAAATTGGATTTGTTTTCAAATTCTTTGTGGATCTGTGTAATCTGAGGGAAATATGTCTCTCTAATATGGTCATACATTGGGCAGGAGGTTAGGAAGTGCAGCTCAGTTTCCACCTCATTTTGTGGGCAGTGAGCACATAGCCTGTCTTCTCTTGAGAGCCATGTCTGCCTACGGTGGCCTTTCTCAATAGCAATCTATCTATCTATCTATCTATCTATCTATCTATCTATCTATCTATCTATCTATCTATCTATCTATCTATCTATCTATCTATCTATCTATCTATCTATCTATCTATCTATCTATTCAATTCAATTTCAATTCAAGGGGCTTTATTGGCATGGGAAACGTGTTAACATTGCCAAAGCAAGTAAGGTATATAATATATAAAGTGAAATAAGTAATAAAAATTAACAGTAGACATCACACATACAGAAGTTTCAAAACAATAAAGACATTACAAATGTCGTATTATATATATATATATATACACAGTGTTTTTACAATGTGCAAATGGTAAAGGACACAAGATAAAATAAATAAGCATAGATATCGGTTGTATTTACAATGGTGCGTATTCTTCACTGGTTGCCCTTTTCTCGTGGCAACAGGTCACAAATCTTGCTGCTCTGATGGCACACTGTGGAATTTCACCCAGTAGATATGGGAGTTTTTCAAAATTGGATTTGTTTTCAAATTCTTTGTGGATCTGTGTAATCTGAGGGAAATATGTCTCTCTAATATGGTCATACATTGGGCAGGAGGTTAGGAAGTGCAGCTCAGTTTCCACCTCATTTTGTGGGCAGTGAGCACATAGCCTGTCTTCTCTTGAGAGCCATGTCTGCCTACGGTGGCCTTTCTCAATAGCAATCTATCTATCTATCTATCTATCTATCTATCTATCTATCTATCTATCTATCTATCTATCTATCTATCTATCTATCTATCTATCTATCTATCTATCTATCTATTCAATTCAATTTCAATTCAAGGGGCTTTATTGGCATGGGAAACGTGTTAACATTGCCAAAGCAAGTAAGGTATATAATATATAAAGTGAAATAAGTAATAAAAATTAACAGTAGACATCACACATACAGAAGTTTCAAAACAATAAAGACATTACAAATGTCGTATTATATATATATATATACAGTGTTTTTACAATGTGCAAATGGTAAAGGACACAAGATAAAATAAATAAGCATAGATATCGGTTGTATTTACAATGGTGCGTATTCTTCACTGGTTGCCCTTTTCTCGTGGCAACAGGTCACAAATCTTGCTGCTCTGATGGCACACTGTGGAATTTCACCCAGTAGATATGGGAGTTTTTCAAAATTGGATTTGTTTTCAAATTCTTTGTGGATCTGTGTAATCTGAGGGAAATATGTCTCTCTAATATGGTCATACATTGGGCAGGAGGTTAGGAAGTGCAGCTCAGTTTCCACCTCATTTTGTGGGCAGTGAGCACATAGCCTGTCTTCTCTTGAGAGCCATGTCTGCCTACGGTGGCCTTTCTCAATAGCAATCTATCTATCTATCTATCTATCTATCTATCTATCTATCTATCTATCTATCTATCTATCTATCTATCTATCTATCTATCTATCTATATATCTATATATCTATCTATCACTCTTTTCCTCTCCCCCTTTCTCTCTTTGAATTCCCCAAACCATCACTGCCAGAACAGGCCTATCATCCACTCTGCAGGGAGCAGCCACTCCAAAGGCAGCAAGTCCCGGGTCCCTGCCTCCCTCCGACCGACTAGCGAGACGGGGTCGGGCCACAATACTAGCTCAGCTGAACTGGGGCCTTTCCTGGGAGTGCTGAGATGAATGCACTCATCCTCCATTGTCTGGGGCCTGGCTGGTAAGCTGAACTCACGGCTGTTATTCATACAGGTCTTTTCAGGGCAGAAGAGAGACCGAGAGAAAGAGCTACACTGACGAGGAGAGGCTGTGTAAAAGAAGGCTCGAGGGTGTGTGCGTCTGTGTGTAGGGGGGGGGGCAGCTCCACATCTGTATATAACAGTTACTCATTTCCCTAGAGAGAGAGAGAGAGAGAGAGAGAGAGAGAGAGAGAGAGAGAGAGAGACCTGGAGAAAAGTCCCATAAGCAAGCTGGTCCTGGGGCTCTGTTCACAAACACACCCCACAGAGCACCAGGACAGCAACACAATTAGACCCAACCAAATCATGTGAAAACAAAAACATAATTACTTGACACATTGAAAAGAATTAGAGAGCAAACTAGAATGCTATTTGGCCCTAAACAGAGAGTACACAGTGGCAGAATACCTGACCACTGTGACTGACCCAAACTTAAGGAAAGCTTTGACTATGAACAGACTCAGTGAGCATAGCCTTGCTATTGAGAGAGGCCGCCGAAGGCAGACATGTCTCTCAAGAGAAGACAGGCTATGTGCTCACTGCCCACAAAATGAGGTGGAAACTGAGCTGCACTTCCTAACCTCCTGCCAAATGTTTGACCATATTAGAGACACAGATTTCCCACAGAGGATTTGAAAACAAATCAAACATTGATAAATTCCCATAGCTGTTAGGCAAAATAACGCAGCATCCCATATCTACTGAGTGAAATTCCACAGTGTGCCATCACAGCTGCAAGAGTTGTGACCTGTTGTCACAGGAAAAGGGAACCCAGTGAAGGACAAACACCATTGTAAATACAACCCATATGTATGATAATTGATTACAAGACCAAGAGTATGTCGACACGTGCTCGTATAAAATCTCATTCCAAAATCATGGAAATGTGGATTTGTTCCCCTCTTTGCTGCTATAAAAGCCTCCCCTCTTCTGGGAAGACTTTCCACTAGATGTTGGAACATTGCTGCAGGGACTTGGTTCCATTCAGCCTCAAGAGCATTAGTGAGGTCACGCACTAATGTTGGGCAGCTTAGGCCTGGGTCACAGTCGGCATTCCAATTAATCCCAAAGGTGTTAGATGGAGTTGAGGTCAGGGCTCTGTGCAGGCCAGTCAAGTTCTTCCACACCGATTTCAACAAACCATTTCTGTATGCATCTCGCTTTATGCATGGGGGCATTATCAGGTTGAAACAGGAAAGGGCCTTCCCAAAACTGTTGCCACAAAGTTGGAACCCTAGAATATCACTGTATGCTGTAGCACTAAGGTTTCCCTTCACTGAAACTAAGGGGCCTGAACCATGAAAAACAGCCCCAGACCATTATTCCTCATCCACCAAACTTTACAGTTGGCACTATGCATTGGGGCAGGTAGTGTTCTCCTGGCATCCACCAAACCCAGATTTGTTCGTCGGACTGCCAGATGGTGAAGCGTGATTGATCACTCAAGAGAACACGTTTCCACTGTTCCAGGGTCTTGGCATTGAGCATGATGATCTTAGGCTTGTGTGCAGCTGATCGGCCATGAAAACCCATTTCATGAAACTCTCGACGAACAGTTCTGGTGCTGACTTTGCTTCCAGAGGCCGTTTGGAACTCAGAAGTGAGTGTTGCAACCGAGGACGGACGATTTTCACGCACTTCAGCACTTGGCGGTCCCGTTCTGTGAGCTTGTGTGGCCTACCACTTCGTGGCTGAGCCGTTGTTGCTCCGAGACTTTTTCAATTCACAATAACAGCACTTACTGTTGACCGGGGAAACTCTAGCAGGGCAGACATTTGACAAAAAGGAAGGGAAAGGGGGGGTGGGAGAGGGGTAGAAAGGGAGGGAGAGGGGAGGGTGGGAAAAGGGGGGAGAGTGGGAGGGAGGAAGGGAGAGGGGTGGAGAAGGATGGAGAGGCGGAGAGGGGTGGGGAAGGAAAGGAGAAAAAAGGTAGAGAGGAGATAGAGGGAACAATAGGAGAGGAGAAAGGAGACAGGTTAGAGAGAGGGACAGATGCTCTAGGGGGTTGATCACTCCCCAGAGAGGAGAAAGGAGACAGGTTAGAGAGAGGGACAGATGGTCTAGGGGGTTGATCACACCCCAGAGAGGAGAAAGGAGACAGGTTAGAGAGCGGGACAGATGCTAGAGCATCTAGAGTCTAGGGGGTTGATCACTCCCCAGAGAGGAGAAAGGAGACAGGTTAGAGAGAGGGACAGATGCTCTAGGGGGTTGATCACTCCCCAGAGAGGAGAAAGGAGACAGGTTAGAGAGAGGGACAGATGCTCTAGGGGGTTGATCACTCCCCAGAGAGGAGAAAGGAGACAGGTTAGAGAGAGGGACAGATGCTCTAGGGGGTTGATCACTCCCCAGAGAGGAGAAAGGAGACAGGTTAGAGAGAGGGACAGATGCTCTAGGGGGTTGATCACTCCCCAGAGAGGAGAAAGGAGACAGGTTAGAGAGAGGGACAGATGCTCTAGGGGGTTGATTACTCCCCAGAGGAGAGGAGAAAGTGATTCAGGTTCAACATAACTGGAGTCCTTTCTAAACAACACTAGATTACCATGTTGTTTCATCAGCACAGTTTACCAGTTTACTGCATGTAGCCACGGTTTCTAAGCTAATCAACGGACTGTAAATATTACATTTCACATCAGGTCAAAAACAGTGCAGACCTCAAGAAAATACCAGCAACAAAAAAAAACAACAACGTTATTTTAGGCAGAAAGTGACAAATACTACTAATGAATAATAATAGCTATTATTAAAGAGAACAACCTGTAAAGAAGTAGCCTCTTCTGTTGCTGAAAAATACACGATAACTGCAGTGAAAACTCTATGCCTCGAAGATGGAACCATACAGTATTCCACATTCAGAATCCCCTGGCTGACCCTGATCACCTGTCTTTGTCGATTGACAAGCATGAAGGTCTGTGGTCGTGAAGGGTACAAACCCTTTCTCCTCATTCAGAACGTCCATCAAGTAATCAGCCTGATGGAACAGGGACTTCAAATTCGCATCCCAAATCACACTCTTCTCCCGATATAGTGCACTACTTTTGACAAGGGGCCTGATAGGGAAGTAAGGGCTCTGGTTAGAAGTAGTGCACTGTATAGTGAGCCATTTGGGATGCAGGCCAGAACGGTTCTCCCTCTCCGGTAGACTGGCCGATAGATAAAGAGTTCCTTTCAGCACTCGGATAAGTGAGGAGGGCTATTCAGAGGGTAAACGGTCTGTCATCACATCTCTTGATCAGCCGACCCATCACCGAGACACGGCTAAAAAAAGACCCAGTCAGGTCGTCAGAGAGGCATCGACGATCACCCTCCTCCCCCAAAATGTTCAAAATGTTTCAACGGCTGCATCTGAAATGGTAACCTTATTCCCTTTGGACGGCAGGTAGCCTCGTGGTTAGAGTGTTGGGCCAGTAACTGAAAGGTTGCTGGATCAAATCCCTGAGCTGACAAGGTTAAAAAAATAATCTGTCGTTCTGCCCCTGAACAGGGCAGTTTAACCTTTAACCCCAAGGTAAGCCGTCATTGTAAATAAGATTTGTATTCTCTACTGACTTGCCTAGTTAAATAAAGGTTACATTATGGTACACGTCCTGAGCCATATAAGGCCTGGTTAAGTAGTGTAATACACTATACAGGTTCAGCCCAAGGCCTGAACCTGAGCTGGAAGCGGTTAGTTATATTGTAGCGCTGGCCTGTGCAGGGCATTTTAGTGGGTCTGGACTGGAATGCATTGGTCATCATGTCTATGACTCGTGATTGAAAGAGCTGCCTGCTTCATTTAAGTTTGTTTATTTAAATTTGTTCATCAGGGCTAATCTGAACACAGCCTTGGTCCAGCCTATATAACAGTATCAACACAGCCTTGGTCCAGCCTATATAACAGTATCAACACAGCCTTGGTCCAGCCTATATAACAGTATCAACACAGCCTTGGTCCAGCCTATATAACAGTATCAACACAGCCTTGGTCCAGCCTATATAACAGTATGAACACAGCCTTGGTCCAGCCTATATAACAGTATCAACACAGCCTTGGTCCAGCCTATATAACACTATGAACACAGCCTTGGTCCAGCCTATATAACAGTATCAACACAGCCTTGGTCCAGCCTATATAACAGTATGAACACAGCCTTGGTCCAGCCTATATAACAGTATCAACACAGCCTTGGTCCAGCCTATATAACAGTATCAACACAGCCTTGGTCCAGCCTATATAACAGTATCAACACAGCCTTGGTCCAGCCTATATAACAGTATGAACACAGCCTTGGTCCAGCCTATATAACAGTATCAACACAGCCTTGGTCCAGCCTATATAACAGTATGAACACAGCCTTGGTCCAGCCTATATAACAGTATCAACACAGCCTTGGTCCAGCCTATATAACAGTATCAACACAGCCTTGGTCCAGCCTATATAACAGTATGAACACAGCCTTGGTCCAGCCTATATAACAGTATCAACACAGCCTTGGTCCAGCCTATATAACAGTATGAACACAGCCTTGGTCCAGCCTATATAACAGTATGAACACAGCCTTGGTCCAGCCTATATAACAGTATGAACACAGCCTTGGTCCAGCCTATATAACAGTATCAACACAGCCTTGGTCCAGCCTATATAACAGTATCAACACAGCCTTGGTCCAGCCTATATAACAGTATCAACACAGCCTTGGTCCAGCCTATATAACAGTATCAACACAGCCTTGGTCCAGCCTATATACAGTGCCTTGCGAAAGTATTCGGCCCCCTTGAACTTTGCGACCTTTTGCCACATTTCAGGCTTCAAACATAAAGATATAAAACTGTATTTTTTTGTGAAGAATCAACAACAAGTGGGACACAATCATGAAGTGGGACACAATGCTCTAAAGTCCTTTTCTCAGGCTACTCCAGACTCCACGTCTCCTCTATCCTAGATTAACACCCATCTACATTGCTTGAATGAATTTGTGTGTAAAAACCAATACAACCAGGAGAGCCAAGCCGTCCTCAGTTGGTGGTGCAGACTGAAGACGGAATGTAGACTAGTGAACAACAGAACCCTTAAAGGGACAGTTTCATCCTAAAAACCAAAGTTCAATAGTGACAAATGTTTTAGTGACGATAAGACCACGTCCCGCGCCACCTGTGGTGCAGATCCACCCAGATGCATTCTGGATCCTCTACCCTGAATCCATAGACAAATATCAGCCGACTTCCCACTAACCGAACTGCTACTGTGAATGGTATAACGTCTTGGGGGGGGGGTACGGTCTGAGGTAATATATTAGAAACATGACGTCAACAGACTCCATCTCTATCACTAAACCTAACATCAACGGACTCCATCTATATCACTAAACCTAACATCAACGGACTCCATCTATATCACTAAACCTAACATCAACAGACTCCATCTATATCACCTAAACCTAACATCAACGGACTCCATCTATATCACCTAAAACTAACATCAACGGACTCCATCTATATCACTAAACCTAACATCAACGGACTCCATCTCTATCACTAAACCTAACACCAACAGACTCCATCTCTATCACTAAACCTAACATCAACGGACTCCATCTCTATCACTAAACCTAGCATCAACAGACTCCATCTATATCACCTAAAACTAACATCAACGGACTCCATCTATATCACTAAACCTAACACCAACGGACTCCATCTCTATCACTAAACCTAACATCAACAGACTCCATCTCTATCACTAAACCTAACATCAACGGACTCCATCTATATCACTAAACCTAACATCAACGGACTCCATCTCTATCACTAAACCTAACACCAACAGACTCCATCTATATCACTAAACCTAGCATCAACAGACTCCATTTCTATCACTAAACCTAACATCAACGGACTCCATCTCTATCACTAAACCTAACACCAACAGACTCTATCTATATCACTAAACCTAACATCAACGGACTCCATCTCTATCACTAAACCTAACACCAACAGACTCCATCTATATCACTAAACCTAGCATCAACAGACTCCATTTCTATCACTAAACCTAACATCAACGGACACCATCTCTATCACTAAACCTAACACCAACAGACTCCATCTCTATCACTAAACCTAACATCAACGGACTCCATCTATATCACTAAACCTAGCACCAACAGACTCCATCTATATCACCTAAACCTAGCATCAACAGACTCCATCTCTATCACTAAACCTAACATCAACAGACTCCATCTCTATCACTAAACCTAACACCAACAGACTCCATCTATATCACTAAACCTAACATCAACGGACTCCATCTCTATCACTAAACCTAGCACCAACAGACTCCATCTATATCACCTAAACCTAGCATCAACAGACTCCATCTCTATCACTAAACCTAACATCAACGGACTCCATCTATATCACCTAAACCTAACATCAACGGACTCCATCTCTATCACTAAACCTAACATCAACGGACTCCATCTCTATCACTAAACCTAACATCAACGGACTCCATCTCTATCACTAAACCTAACATCAACAGACTCCATCTCTATCACTAAACCTAACATCAACAGACTCCATCTCTATCACTAAACCTAACATCAACGGACTCCATCTCTATCACTAAACCTAGCACCAACAGACTCCATCTATATCACCTAAACCTAGCATCAACAGACTCCATCTCTATCACTAAACCTAACACCAACAGACTCCATCTATATCACATAAACCTAACATCAACAGACTCCATCTCTATCACTAAACCTAACATCAACAGACTCCATCTCTATCACTAAACCTAACATCAACGGACTCCATCTCTATCACTAAACCTAACATCAACAGACTCCATCTCTATCACTAAACCTAACACCAACAGACTCCATCTCTATCACTAAACCTAACATCAACGGACTCCATCTCTATCACTAAACCTAGCATCAACAGACTCCATCTATATCACCTAAACCTAGCATCAACAGACTCCATCTATATCACTAAACCTAGCATCAACAGACTCCATCTCTATCACTAAACCTAACATCAACAGACTCCATTTCTATCACTAAACCTAGCATCAACAGACTCCATCTATATCACTAAACCTAGCACCAACAGACTCCATCTATATCACTAAACCTAGCATCAACAGACTCCATCTCTATCACTAAACCTAACATCAACAGACTCCATCTATATCACTAAACCTAACATCAACAGACTCCATTTCTATCACTAAACCTAGCATCAACAGACTCCATCTATATCACTAAACCTAGCACCAACAGACTCCATCTATATCACTAAACCTAGCATCAACAGACTCCATCTCTATCACTAAACCTAACATCAACAGACTCCATCTATATCACTAAACCTAACATCAACAGACTCCATTTCTATCACTAAACCTAACATCAACAGACTCCATCTATATCACTAAACCTAGCACCAACAGACTCCATCTATATCACTAAACCTAGCATCAACAGACTCCATCTCTATCACTAAACCTAACATCAACAGACTCCATCTATATCACTAAACCTAACATCAACAGACTCCATTTCTATCACTAAACCTAACATCAACAGACTCCATCTCTATCACTAAACCTAACACCAACAGACTCCATTTCTATCACTAAACCAAGCATCAACAGACTCCATCTCTATCACTAAACATAACATCAACAGACTCCATCTATATCATTAAACCTAACATCAACAGACTCCATCTATAACAGACTACATTTCTATCACTAAACCTAACATCAACAGACTCCATCTATATCACTAAACCTAGCATCAACAGACTCCATCTCTATCACTAAACATAACATCAACAGACTCCATCTATATCATTAAACCTAACATCAACAGACTCCATCTATAACAGACTCAATCTCTATCACTTAACCTAACATGACATCTCTATGCTGTTTCTATGGATATCAGGCTGGTAGTCTGGACCCTTAGTGGTCCCAGAGGAGGAGGAGATGACACCACAGGCCTATTTTGGCAAGCCACCCCGTGACCCATCCGCCATGGGATGTCATAACCTACCCAGGGTTGTCTGTTTATGTAGCTACCATGCTACCATGCTAAGCAGGTTTACTGACCGTCTGACTGGAGAATATCTGACTGGGTTGTCTGTTTATGTAGCTACCATGCTAATCAAAGCAGGTTAACTGACCGTCTGACTGGAGAATATCTGACTGGGTTGTCTGTTTATGTAGCTACCATGCTAATCTAAGCAGGTTAACTGACAGTCTGACTGGAGAATATCTGACTGGGTTGTCTGTTTATGTAGCTACCATGCTAATCTAAGCAGGTTAACTGACCGTTTGACTGGAGAATATCTGACTGGGTTGTCTGTTTATGTAGCTACCATGCTAATCTAAGCAGGTTTACTGACAGTCTGACTGGAGAATATCTGACTGCAGCTATCATATCATTGGTGGAATTCCTCTACTAGCCAATGGGAAAGGTCCCTCCTGTCCTGTAAGGGCTCGGTCGACACACTTGCCCTTCAACGTCCCCCACTAAATCCAGACACAGCTGATACCTCTGCTATTAACACTAGAACCAGACACAGCTGATACCTCTGCTATTAACACTAGACCCAGACACTGCTGAGACGCTGAGGTCTGTCCAACGCTGGTCCGACCAATCTGATTCCACACTCCAAGACTGCTTCCATCACGTGGACTGGGATATGTTTTGCGTCAGACAACAACATTGACGAATACGCTGATTCGGTGTGCGAGTTCATTAGAACGTGCGTTGAAGATGTTGTTCCCATAGCAACGATTAAAACATTCCCAAACCAGAAACCGTGGATTGATGGCAGCATTCGCGTGAAACTGAAAGCGCGAACCACTGATTTTAATCAGGGCAAGGTGACCGGAAACATGACCGAATACAAACAGTGTCGCTATTCCCTCTGCAAGGCAATCAAACAAGCTAAGCGTCAGTATAGAGACAAAGTAGAATCTCAATTCAACAGCTCAGACACATGAGGTATGTGGCAGGGTCTACAGTCAATCACAGATTACAAAAAGAAAACCAGCCCCGTCACGGACCAGGATGTCTTGCTCCCAGGCAGACTAAATAACTTTTTTGCCCGCTTTGAGGACAATACAGTGCCACTGACACGGCCCGCAACCAAAACATGCGGACTCTCCTTCACTGCAGCCGAGGTGAGTAAAACATTTAAACGTGTTAACCCTCGCAAGGCTGCAGGCCCAGACAAGCTGGCTGGTGTGTTTACGGACATATTCAATCAATCCCTATCCCAGTCTGCTGTTCCCACATGCTTCAAGAGGGCCACCATTGTTCCTGTTCCCAAGAAAGCTAAGGTAACTGAGCTAAACGACTACCGCCCCGCCCCGTAGCACTCACTTCCGTCATCATGAAGTGCTTTGAGAGACTAGTCAAGGACCATATCACCTCCACCCTACCTGACACCCTAGTCCCACTCCAATTTGCTTACCGCCCTAATAGGTCCACAGACGATGCAATCTCAACCACACCGCACACTGCCCTAACCCATCTGGACAAGAGGAATACCTATGTGAGAATGCTGTTCATCGACTACAGCTCGGCATTTAACACCATAGTACCCTCCAAGCTCGTCATCAAGCTCGAGACCCTGGGTCTTGACCCCGCCCTGTGCAGCTGGGTACTGGACTTCCTGACGGGCCGCCCCCAGGTGGTGAGGGTAGGTAACAACATCTCCACCCCGCTGATCCTCAACACTGGGGCTCCACAAGGGTGCGTTCTGAGCCCTCTCCTGTACTCCCTGTTCACCCACGACAGCGTGGCCACGCACGCCTCCAACTCAATCATCAAGTTTGCGGACGACACAACAGTGGTAGGCTTGATTACCAACAACGACGAGACGGCCTACAGGGAGGAGGTGAGGGCCCTCGGAGTGTGGTGTCAGGAAAATAACCTCACACTCAACGTCAACAAAACTAAGGAGATGATTGTGGACCTCAGGAAACAGCAGAGGGAACACCCCCTATCCACATCGATGGAACAGTAGTGGAGGGGGTAGTAAGTTTTAAGTTCCTCGGCATACACATCACAGACAAACTGAATTGGTCCACTCACACAGACAGCATCATGAAGAAGGCGCAGCAGCGCCTCTTCAACCTCAGGTGGCTGAAGAAATTTGGCTTGTCACCAAAAGCACTCACAAACTTCTACAGATGCACAATCGAGAGCATCCTGGCGGGCTGTATCACCGCCTGGTACGGCAACTGCTCCGCCCACAACCGTAAGGCTCTCCAGTGGGTAGTGAGATATGCACAACGCATCACCGGGGGCAAACTACCTGCCCTCCAGGACACCTACACCACCCGATGTTACAGGAAGGCCATAAAGATCATCAAGGACATCAACCACCCGAGCCACTTCCTGTTCACCCTGCTATCATCCAGAAGGCGAGGTCAGTACAGGTGCATCAAAGCTGGGACCGAGAGACTGAAAAACAGCTTCTATCTCAAGGCCATCAGACTGTTAAACAGCCACCAGTAACATTGAGTGGATGCTGCCAACACACTGACTCAACTCCAGCCACTTTAATAATGGGAATTGATGGGAAATGATGTAAAATATATCACTAGACACTTTAAACAATGCCACCTAATATAATGTTTACATACCCTACATTATTAATCTCATATGTATACGTATATACTATACTCTATATCATCTACTGCATCTTTATGTAATACATGTATCACTAGCCACTTTAACTATGCCACTTTGTTTACATACTCATCTCATATGTATATACTGTACTCGATACCATCTACTGTATCTAGCCTATGCTGCTCTGTACCATCACTCATTTATATATCTTTATGTACATATTCTTTATCCCCTTACACTGTGTATAAGACAGTAGTTTTGGAATTGTTAGTTAGATTACTTGTTGGTTATTACTGCATTGTCGGAACTAGAAGCACATGCATTTCGCTACAATCGCATTAACATCTGCTAACCATGTGTATGTGACAAATAAAATTTGATTTGATTTGATTTACATCTGCTATTAACACTAGACCCAGACACAGCTGATACCTCTACAATTAATGGTGTCAGGCAGGCAGGCAGGCTAGGGAGAGAAGCAAGGAGCCAGAGGATAGGGAATTGGAGGAAGGGAGGCAGACTAGGGAGAGAAGAGAGGAGCCAGAGGGTAGGGACTGGGAGGAAGGGAGGCAGACTAGGGAGAGAAGAGAGGAGCCAGAGGGTAGGGACTGGGAGGAAGGGAGGCAGACTAGGGAGAGAAGAGAGGAGCCAGAGGGTAGGGACTGGGAGGAAGGGAGGCTGACTAGGGAGAGAAGAGAGGAGCCAGAGGATAGGGACTGGGAGGAAGGGAGGCAGACTAGGGAGAGAAGAGAGGAGCCAGAGGATAGGGACTGGGAGGAAGGGAGGCAGACTAGGGAGAGAAGCGAGGAGCCAGAGGGTAGGGACTGGGAGGAAGGGAGGCAGACTAGGGAGAGAAGAGAGGAGCCAGAGGATAGGGACTGGGAGGAAGGGAGGCTGACTAGGGAGAGAAGAGAGGAGCCAGAGGATAGGGACTGGGAGGAAGGGAGGCTGACTAAGGAGAGAAGAGAGGAGCCAGAGGATAGGGACTGGGAGGAAGGGAGGCTGACTAGGGAGAGAAGAGAGGAGCCAGAGGATAGGGACTGGGAGGAAGGGAGGCTGACTAAGGAGAGAAGAGAGGAGCCAGAGGATAGGGACTGGGAGGAAGGGAGGCAGACTAGGGAGAGAAGAGAGGAGCCAGAGGATAGGGACTGGGAGGAAGGGAGGCTGACTAGGGAGAGAAGAGAGGAGCCAGAGGATAGGGACTGGGAGGAAGGGAGGCTGACTAGGGAGAGAAGAGAGGAGCCAGAGGATAGGGACTGGGAGGAAGGGAGGCTGACTAGGGAGAGAAGAGAGGAGCCAGAGGGTAGGGACTGGGAGGAAGGGAGGCAGACTAGGGAGAGAAGCAAGGAGCCAGAGGATAGGGACTGGGAGGAAGGGAGGCTGACTAGGGAGAGAAGAGAGGAGCCAGAGGATAGGGACTGGGAGGAAGGGAGGCTGACTAGGGAGAGAAGAGAGGAGCCAGAGGATAGGGACTGGGAGGAAGGGAGGCTGACTAGGGAGAGAAGAGAGGAGCCAGAGGATAGGGACTGGGAGGAAGGGAGGCTGACTAGGGAGAGAAGAGAGGAGCCAGAGGGTAGGGACTGGGAGGAAGGGAGGCTGACTAGGGAGAGAAGAGAGGAGCCAGAGGATAGGGACTGGGAGGAAGGGAGGCTGACTAGGGAGAGAAGAGAGGAGCCAGAGGATAGGGACTGGGAGGAAGGGAGGCTGACTAGGGAGAGAAGAGAGGAGCCAGAGGATAGGGACTGGGAGGAAGGGAGGCTGACTAGGGAGAGAAGAGAGGAGCCAGAGGATAGGGACTGGGAGGAAGGGAGGCTGACTATGGAGAGAAGAGAGGAGCCAGAGGATAGGGACTGGGAGGAAGGGAGGCAGACTAGGGAGAGAAGAGAGGAGCCAGAGGATAGGGACTGGGAGGAAGGGAGGCTGACTAGGGAGAGAAGAGAGGAGCCAGAGGATAGGGACTGGGAGGAAGGGAGGCTGACTAGGGAGAGAAGAGAGGAGCCAGAGGATAGGGACTGGGAGGAAGGGAGGCTGACTAGGGAGAGAAGAGAGGAGCCAGAGGGTAGGGACTGGGAGGAAGGGAGGCAGACTAGGGAGAGAAGCAAGGAGCCAGAGGATAGGGACTGGGAGGAAGGGAGGCTGACTAGGGAGAGAAGAGAGGAGCCAGAGGATAGGGACTGGGAGGAAGGGAGGCTGACTAGGGAGAGAAGAGAGGAGCCAGAGGATAGGGACTGGGAGGAAGGGAGGCTGACTAGGGAGAGAAGAGAGGAGCCAGAGGATAGGGACTGGGAGGAAGGGAGGCAGACTAGGGAGAGAAGAGAGGAGCCAGAGGATAGGGACTGGGAGGAAGGGAGGCTGACTAGGGAGAGAAGCAAGGAGCCAGAGGATAGGGACTGGGAGGAAGGGAGGCAGACTAGGGAGAGAAGAGAGGAGCCAGAGGGTAGGGAATTGGAGGAAGGGAGGCTGACTAGGGAGAGAAGAGAGGAGCCAGAGGATAGGGAATTGGAGGAAGGGAGGCTGACTAGGGAGAAAAGAGAGGAGCCAGAGGATAGGGAATTGGAGGAAGGGAGGCAGACTAGGGAGAGAAGAGAGGAGCCAGAGGGTAGGGACTGGGAGGAAGGGAGGCTGACTAGGGAGAGAAGAGAGGAGCCAGAGGATAGGGACTGGGAGGAAGGGAGGCAGACTAGGGAGAGAAGAGAGGAGCCAGAGGATAGGGACTGGGAGGAAGGGAGGCAGACTAGGGAGAGAAGAGAGGAGCCAGAGGATAGGGACTGGGAGGAAGGGAGGCTGACTAGGGAGAGAAGAGAGGAGCCAGAGGGTAGGGACTGGGAGGAAGGGAGGCAGACTAGGGAGAGAAGAGAGGAGCCAGAGGGTAGGGACTGGGAGGAAGGGAGGCTGACTAGGGAGAGAAGAGAGGAGCCAGAGGATAGGGACTGGGAGGAAGGGAGGCAGACTAGGGAGAGAAGAGAGGAGCCAGAGGATAGGGACTGGGAGGAAGGGAGGCTGACTAGGGAGAGAAGAGAGGAGCCAGAGGATAGGGACTGGGAGGAAGGGAGGCAGACTAGGGAGAGAAGAGAGGAGCCAGAGGATAGGGACTGGGAGGAAGGGAGGCTGACTAGGGAGAGAAGAGAGGAGCCAGAGGATAGGGACTGGGAGGAAGGGAGGCAGACTAGGGAGAGAAGAGAGGAGCCAGAGGGTAGGGACTGGGAGGAAGGGAGGCAAACTAGGGAGAGAAGAGAGGAGCCAGAGGATAGGGACTGGGAGGAAGGGAGGCTGACTAGGGAGAGAAGAGAGGAGCCAGAGGATAGGGACTGGGAGGAAGGGAGGCAGACTAGGGAGAGAAGAGAGGAGCCAGAGGATAGGGACTGGGAGGAAGGGAGGCAGACTAGGGAGAGAAGAGAGGAGCCAGAGGATAGGGACTGGGAGGAAGACTAGGGAGAGAAGAGAGGAGCCAGAGGATAGGGACTGGGAGGAAGGGAGGCTGACTAGGGAGAAAAGAGAGGAGCCAGAGGATAGGGACTGGGAGGAAGGGAGGCAGACTAGGGAGAGAAGAGAGGAGCCAGAGGATAGGGACTGGGAGGAAGGGAGGCAGACTAGGGAGAGAAGAGAGGAGCCAGAGGATAGGGACTGGGAGGAAGGGAGGCAGACTAGGGAGAGAAGAGAGGAGCCAGAGGATAGGGACTGGGAGGAAGGGAGGCAGACTAGGGAGAGAAGAGAGGAGCCAGAGGATAGGGACTGGGAGGAAGGGAGGCAGACTAGGGAGAGAAGAGAGGAGCCAGAGGATAGGGACTGGGAGGAAGGGAGGCTGACTAGGGAGAGAAGAGAGGAGCCAGAGGATAGGGACTGGGAGGAAGGGAGGCAGACTAGGGAGAGAAGAGAGGAGCCAGAGGATAGGGACTGGGAGGAAGGGAGGCAGACTAGGGAGAGAAGAGAGGAGCCAGAGGATAGGGACTGGGAGGAAGGGAGGCTGACTAAAACAGGACCACAGAGAGAGAATGTGGAAGACTGGGGAGGAAGGGAGGTTGACTAAAACAGGACCACAGAGAGAGAATGTGGAAGACAGGGGGCTATGCAGACTGGTGACAGGGCCAGGGAAGCGTCTCACCACAAAATCACTCAGACTGGCCCACTCCTCAAGGGAGATTAACCAAAATGTAGGGATAGTTTCCCAGATCCCGATTGAGAGTACTCCTGGACTAAAAAGCATGCTCAATGGAGAGTCTCCATCTAAAATAGATTTTACAGAACTAGGCCTAAACTGAATCTGTGGCAGGGAAATCAGCACTTAACTCCACAGGACAACTGACATGGTTTTAGAACACAACAAACAGGGAAGGCTAAATTCTAATTCTTGCTCTACGGAGCATAATGTAGGAGGAGAGCATCATTTTAGTTCTACGGAGCATACTGTAAGAGGAGAGCATCTTTCTAGTTCTATGGAGCATACTGTAAGAGGGTGTAGGAGAGCATCATTCTAGTTCTACGGAGCATACTGTAGGACAGCATCCTAGTTATATGGAGCATACTGTAGGAGGAGAGCATCCTTCTGGATTTATGGAGCATACTGTAGGAGAGCATCCATCTAGTTCTACAGAGCACACTGTAGGAGGGTGTAGGAGAGTATCATTCTAGTTCTACAGAGCATACTGTAGGAGGGAGTAGGAGAGCATCATTCTAGGTCTACGGAGCATACTGTAGAAGGAGAGCATCCATCTAGTTCTACAGAGCACACTGTAGGAGGAGAGCATCCATCTAGTTTTACAGAGCATACTGTAGGAGGAGAGCATCCATCTAGTTCTACAGAGCATACTGTAGGAGGAGAGCATCCATCTAGTTCTACAGAGCATACTGTAGGAGGAGAGCATCCATCTAGTTCTACAGAGCATACTGTAGGAGGAGAGCATCCTTCCAGTTCTACAGAGCATACTATAGGAGGATAGCATCCATCTAGTTCTACAGAACATACTATAGGAGGGTGTAGGAGGAGAGCATCCATCTAGTTCTACAGATCATACTGTAGGAGGAGAGCATCCATCTAGTTCTACAGAGCATACTGTAGGAGGAGAGGATCCATCTAGTTCTACAGAGCATACTGTAGGAGGGTGTAGGAGGAGAGCATCCATCTAGTCCGACAGAGCATACTGTAGGAGGAGAGCATTCATCTAGTTCTACAGAGCATACTGTAGGAGGAGAGCATCCATCTAGTTCTACAGAGCATACTGTAGGAGGGTGTAGGAGGATAGCATCCATCTAGTTCTACAGAGCATACTGTAGGAGGGTGTAGGAGGAGAGCATCCATCTAGTCCTACAGAGCATACTGTAGGAGGAGAGCATCCATCTAGTTCTACAGAGCATACTGTAGGAAGGTGTAGGAGGATAGCATCCATCTAGTTCTACAGAGCATACTGTAGGAGGAGAGCATCCATCTAGTTCTACAGAGCATACTGTAGGAGGAGAGCATCCATCTAGTTCTACAGAACATACTATAGGAGGAGAGCATCCATCTAGTTCTACAGAGCATACTATAGGAGGGTGTAGGAGGAGAGCATCCATCTAGTTCTACAGAGCATACTGTAGGAGGAGAGCATCCATCTAGTTCTACAGAACATACTATAGGAGGAGAGCATCCATCTAGTTCTACAGAACATACTATAGGAGGAGAGCATCCATCTAGTTCTACAGAACATACTATAGGAGGAGAGCATCCATCTAGTTCTACAGAACATACTATAGGAGGAGAGCATCCATCTAGTTCTACAGAGCATACTATAGGAGGAGAGCATCCATCTAGTTCTACAGAGCATACTATAGGAGGAGAGCATCCATCTAGTTCTACAGAGCATACTATAGGAGGGTGTAGGAGGAGAGCATCCTTCCACCATATGTGTGCACCATAATGTGGTGTGTATCTCCATGCCAAGAAACTTAATAACAAGCTATTCTTAGCAGCACTCCAATGAGTCTGTGAATTATGAAGGAGGAAATGGGAGAGGATGGACCAGGCAGCGAATCCTGGAACACAAACACAATAAATTAACACAGTTGGTGGCGGAACTGTAGAACTGAAGAACTGTAGAACCGACGGAACTAGGCTATAGGAACAACATAACTGTTGTAACGACAACAGAATCTGATGGAAACTGCTGCTCATCTCACTAAACTGTGTTTCCAACCTGTTGGGGGTGTGTTTTTGTGTCTTGGGGGGGTTAAAAAGCTGAAGACGTCACCGAGACTGTTCAGAAAATGGATCAATAAAGTGTTATATTTCTTCTTGTAATCATGGCTTTGATATGGGAGATTCAACCTTCAACCTGCTCTGGTCTGTAAACAAGCAGGCCCTTATTCAACCTGACCTGTACATACCTAGGTCCCTGCATCAATACCCCGGTCCCATCATTCCTCCTGAGTGAAAACATGAAGACAGGGGAAATGATAATATGTTTTCTCCTTCTAAAATTACTGCTTTGATATAAGAGATTGAGCAACCTGCCCTGTAAATAACCTGAGGCTACTACAGGTCCCTGTGTCAATAGCCCGGTCCTCTCATCCCTTCTGGATTGAAAACATGTTACTACTACAGGTCCCTGTGTCAATAGCCCGGTCCTCTCATCCCTTCTGGATTGAAAACATGTTACTACTACAGGTCCCTGTGTCAATAGCCCGGTCCTCTCATCCCTTCTGGATTGAAAACATGTTACTACTACAGGTCCCTGTGTCAATAGCCCGGTCCTCTCATCCCTTCTGGATTGAAAACATGTTACTACTACAGGTCCCTGTGTCAATAGCCCGGTCCTCTCATCCCTTCTGGATTGAAAACATGTTACTACTACAGGTCCCTGTGTCAATAGCCCGGTCCTCTCATCCCTTCTGGATTGAAAACATGTTACTACTACAGGTCCCTGTGTCAATAGCCCGGTCCTCTCATCCCTTCTGGATTGAAAACATGTTACTACTACAGGTCCCTGTGTCAATAGCCCGGTCCTCTCATCCCTTCTGGATTGAAAACATGTTACTACTACAGGTCCCTGTGTCAATAGCCCGGTCCTCTCATCCCTTCTGGATTGAAAACATGTTACTACTACAGGTCCCTGTGTCAATAGCCCGGTCCTCTCATCCCTTCTGGATTGAAAACATGTTACTACTACAGGTCCCTGTGTCAATAGCCCGGTCCTCTCATCCCTTCTGGATTGAAAACATGTTACTACTACAGGTCCCTGTGTCAATAGCCCGGTCCTCTCATCCCTTCTGGACTGAAAACATGTTACTACTACAGGTCCCTGTGTCAATAGCCCGGTCCTCTCATCCCTTCTGGATTGAAAACATGTTACTACTACAGGTCCCTGTGTCAATAGCCCGGTCCTCTCATCCCTTCTGGATTGAAAACATGTTACTACTACAGGTCCCTGTGTCAATAGCCCGGTCCTCTCATCCCTTCTGGATTGAAAACATGTTACTACTACAGGTCCCTGTGTCAATAGCCCGGTCCTCTCATCCCTTCTGGATTGAAAACATGTTACTACTACAGGTCCCTGTGTCAATAGCCCGGTCCTCTCATCCCTTCTGGATTGAAAACATGTTACTACTACAGGTCCCTGTGTCAATAGCCCGGTCCTCTCATCCCTTCTGGATTGAAAACATGTTACTACTACAGGTCCCTGTGTCAATAGCCCGGTCCTCTCATCCCTTCTGGATTGAAAACATGTTACTACTACAGGTCCCTGTGTCAATAGCCCGGTCCTCTCATCCCTTCTGGATTGAAAACATGTTACTACTACAGGTCCCTGTGTCAATAGCCCGGTCCTCTCATCCCTTCTGGATTGAAAACATGTTACTACTACAGGTCCCTGTGTCAATAGCCCGGTCCTCTCATACATTCTGGACTGAAAGCCTGAAGACAGGGCATATGAAAGTAAGGGTGATAGTTGAGAAGTGGGTGTGACAGCCATATTGACCTCCAGATTCAATAGGATGTGACAGCCATCTTGACCTCCAGATTCCATAGGATGTGACAACCATCTTGACCTCCAGATTCCATAGGATGTGACAACCATCTTGACCTCCAGATTCAATAGGATGTGACAGCCATCTTGACCTCCAGATTCCATAGGATGTGACAACCATCTTGACCTCCAGATTCAATAGGATGTGACAACCATCTTGACCTCCAGATTCAATAGGACACTTTTGATTCATAGAATGAAGTTGAGACAGCTTGTGTTACTGAAGACTAGCAGTGGACATGTATTAAATGATCGTCTGAGAGAAGAGCTGGGGTTGTGTTACTGAAGACGAGCAGTGAACATGTATTAAATGATCGTCTTAGAGAAGAGCAGGGGTTGTGTTACTGAAGACGAGCAGTGGACATGTATTAAATGATCGTCTTAGAGAAGAGCAGGGGTTGTGTTACTGAAGACGAGCAGTGGACATGTATTAAATGATCGTCTTAGAGAAGAGCAGGGGTTGTGTTACTGAAGACGAGCAGTGGACATGTATTAAATGATCGTCTTAGAGAAGAGCAGGGGTTGTGTTACTGAAGACGAGCAGTGGACATGTATTAAATGATCGTCTTAGAGAAGAGCAGGGGTTGTGTTACTGAAGACGAGCAGTGGACATGTATTAAATGATCGTCTTAGAGAAGAGCAGGGGTTGTGTTACTGAAGACGAGCAGTGGACATGTATTAAATGATCGTCTTAGAGAAGAGCAGGGGTTGTGTTACTGAAGACTAGCAGTGGACATGTATTAAATGATCGTCTTAGAGAAGAGAAGGGGTTGTGTTACTGTTTTGTAAACCCACACCGGTCCCCTCTGAGCGTTGTTTACAACACTTTATTATCGGGATAATGTAATATGACAGGGGGCTATCAAATCTAAACAAAAGCCTTAGGAGATGAAAATAAAACATATTCTATATTTGATCAAAATATACAAACTTGTATTGGTATTTAATATAGGTCCTAGTAGGGCCAGTACATGTATTGGTATTTAATACAGGTCCTAGTGGGGCCAGTACATGTATTGGTATTTAATATAGGTCCTAGTAGGGCCAGTACATGTATTGGTATTTAATACAGGTCCTAGTAGGGCCAGTACATGTATTGGTATTTAATATAGGTCCTAGTAGGGCCAGTACATGTATTGCTATTTAATTTAGGTCCTAGTAGGGTCAGTACATGTATTGGTATTTAATATAGGTCCTAGTAGGGCCAGTACATGTTTTGGTATTTAATACAGGTCCTAGTAGGGCCAGTACATGTATTGGTATTTAATATAGGTCCTAGTAGGGCCAGTACATGTATTGGTATTTAATATAGGTCCTAGTGGGGCCAGTACATGTATTGGTATTTAATATAGGTCCTAGTAGGGCCAGTACATGTATTGGAATTTAATATAGGTCCTAGTAGGGCCAGTACATGTATTGGTATTTAATATAGGTCCTAGTAGGGCCAGTACATGTATTGGTATTTAATATAGGTCCTAGTAGGGCCAGTACATGTATTGGTATTTAATATAGGTCCTAGTAGGGCCAGTACATGTATTGGTATTTTATATGGGTCCTAGTAGGGCCAGTACATGTATTGGTATTTTATACGGGTCCTAGTAGGGCCAGTACATGTATTGGTATTTAATACAGGTCCTAGTAGGGCCAGTACATGTATTGGTATTTAATACAGGTCCTAGTAGGGCCAGTACATGTATTGGTATTTAATACAGGTCCTAGTAGGGCCAGTACATGTATTGGTATTTAATATAGGTCCTAGTAGGGCCAGTACATGTATTGGTATTTAATACAGGTCCTAGTAGGGCCAGTACATGTATTGGTATTTAATACAGGTCCTAGTAGGGCCAGTACATGTATTGGTATTTAATACAGGTCCTAGTAGGGCCAGTACATGTATTGGTATTTAATACAGGTCCTAGTAGGGCCAGTACATGTATTGGTATTTAATACAGGTCCTAGTATGGCCAGTACATGTATTGGTATTTAATACAGGTCCTAGTAGGGCCAGTACATGTATTGGTATTTAATACAGGTCCTAGTAGGGCCAGTACATGTATTGGTATTTAATATAGGTCCTAGTAGGGCCAGTACATGTATTGGTATTTAATATAGGTCCTAGTAGGGCCAGTACATGTATTGGTATTTAATATAGGTCCTAGTAGGGCCAGTACATGTATTGGTATTTAATATAGGTCCTAGTAGGGCCAGTACATGTATTGGTATTTAATATAGGTCCTAGTAGGGCCAGTACATGTATTGGTATTTAATACAGGTCCTAGTAGGGCCAGTACATGTATTGGTATTTAATACAGGTCCTAGTAGGGCCAGTACATGTTTGATTTCTTATACATGAGGTTTTTGAATGTGGAAATAGGCAAAAAAAAACAAAAGGCTACCCAGGAATGAAAAATGCGGTTTCCAACAATCATAACATGTTTTAATGTTGGATCAAACAGTCCAACACGCTGAGGTCCTACTTCATGTTTTGTTCTACATCTCATAGGCCCTCGGGTTGAGTCTCCATTAGTGGTTTAGGCCATCGATGTGAAAGAGTCTACCCAGGCCTTTCACTTTAAGACACTCAAATTAGGTTTTAATTTGAGGCAAAGAAAAATGAAGTGTGGGAAACAGTCTTGGGAATAGAGTTGGAGTACTGAGAACACAACCAAACACGTGTCCGCTTTGATTAAAGCTGGACTAAAACCAGCAGTCAGCTTTTTCACTACTCTCTCTGCCACAATTATAGGACTCATGGGGTGGTTGTGAAGTAGCGTGTGTTTCTCTCTCTCTCTGCCGATGATCACTCTCCTCTTCAAATCTCTGGAATTATATCACTGCAACGCTGCAGGAGAAGACAATAGAAGGAACAAAACAAGGCATGGAAGGAGGAAACAATGCAACGATTGTTAAAACCCTCAGGATGGGAAGGGAGCTGTGGATATTTACAATTAGCTGAATAAAGCCCTCAGAATGGTAAGGGAGCTGTGGATATTTACAATTAGCTGAATAAAGCCCTCAGAATGGGAAGGGAGCTGTGGATATTTACATTTAGCTGAATAAAGCCCTCAGAATGGTAAGGGAGCTGTGGATATTTACAATTAGCTGAATAAAGCCCTCAGAATGGGAAGGGAGCTGTGGATATTTACATTTAGCTGAATAAAGCCCTCAGAATGGTAAGGGAGCTGTGGATATTTACATTTAGCTGAATAAAGCCCTCAGAATGGGAAGGGAGCTGTGGATATTTACATTTAGCTGAATAAAGCCCTCCGAATGGTAAGGGAGCTGTGGATAATTACATTTAGCTGAATAAAGCCCTCAGGATGGGAAGGGAGCTGTGGATATTTACATTTAGCTGAATAAAGCCCTCAGAATGGGAAGGGAGCTGTGGATATTTACATTTAGCTGAATAAAGCCCTCAGAATGGGAAGGGAGCTGTGGATATTTACATTTAGCTGAATAAAGCCCTCAGAATGGTAAGGGAGCTGTGGATATTTACATTTAGCTGAATAAAGCCCTCAGGATGGGAAGGGAGCTGTGGATATTTACATTAAGCTGAATAAAGCCCTCAGAATGGAAAGAGAGCTGTGGATATTTACATTTAGCTGAATAAAGCCCTCAGAATGGAAAGAGAGCTGTGGATATTTACATTTAGCTGAATAAAGCCCTCAGAATGGGAAGGGAGCTGTGGATATTTACATTTAGCTGAATAAAGCCCTCCGAATGGTAAGGGAGCTGTGGATAATTACATTTAGCAGAAATTAGAATACTTCATGTGTAGTTCTCCCTGAGATGGGCCTCTCCTGGGCACGTAGTGGAGGTACTGTTACACAGCCTGACACACAAGAGCAGAGTAGGACCTGGGAGCCAAAGGCAGGGTGGCACTAGACAAATAGGAGGACACAGGCTATGTGGATCTTAACTTTAAACATGAAGAGATACTGTGACACAGAGTGACACCCACCGTTAGGAGCAGAGCATAGGACTGACTGACTCCTGCACAGAGAGAGAGAGGAAGACATTGGGTTGTGATACAGGAAGAAGAGCCAGGAGCACTGTAGAGGGGTACAGATACTAGATAAATAGGAGAACACACGCAGGGCTGGCGGGGTTGTATCTTATCTAACTAGACAAAGAGGAGTATCCAACACAGCAGGCTGTGTGCCAATGTTAATTGAAACATGTAGGGGGGGGGGGGTTATGATGATGAAAACACAGCCGTGAGCAACGTTGGGGATTCTTGCGAACTGCGATCAAATAGGAGCACACAGGGCTAGCCTAGTGTATATGTACAGCAACCAAGAGCAACGTTGGGGTTTTTACTGTGTCTAACCTTGACAGCTAGCGCAGGCTAGGCTATATGTATACACATCCTACACACCAAAGAAAAACTAATGTTTCGACACAGTGCCAAACAAGCGTTCTTTGGCATGTAACCATAGCGGAACCCGATTTGGTACTAGCCTATAAGGAGACGTTTTTTGAAGGTTCTAGAGTGCATTCGGGAAGCATTCGGACCCCTTGACATTTTCCAACATTTTATTATGTTGCAGCCTTATTCTAAAATGTATTAATGTGTTGTTGTTTTTTCCCCCACAATCTACACACAATACCCATAGTTAATTAAGCAAAGCAAAAACAGATTTTTTTTTTTTACGAAAATATCACATTTACATAAGTATTCAGACCCTTTGTACTTTGTTGAAGCACCTTTGGCAGTGATTACAGCCTCGAGTCTTCTTGGTTATGATGCTAGGAGCTCGGCACAACTGTATTTGGGCAGTTTCTCCCATTCTTCTCTGCAGATCCTCTAAAGCTCTGTCAGGTTGAATGGGTAGCGTTGCTGCACAGCTATTTTCAGGTCTCTCCAGAGATGTTGAATTGGTTTCAAGTCCGGGTTCCGGCTGGGCCACTCAAGGACATTCAGAGACTTGTCCCGACCCCACTCCTGCATCGTCTTTGCTGTGTGCTTGGTGTCGTCCTGTCTGAGGTTATGAAAGCTCTGGAGCCGGTTTTCATCAAGGATCTCTCTGTACTTTGCTCTGTTCATCTTTCCCTTGATCCTGACTAGTCTCACAGTCCGTGCCGCTGAAAAACAACCCCACAGCATGATGCTGCCACCACCATGCTTGTCATTCTGGCCAAAGAGTTCAATCTTGGTTTTATCAGACTTGAGAATCATGTTTCTTGTGGTCTGAGAGCCTTTAGGTGCCTTTTGGCAAACTCCAAGCGGGCTGTCTTGTGCCTTTTACTGAGGAGTGGCTTCCATCTTGCCACTCTACCACAAAGGCCTGATTGGTGGAGTGCTGCAGAGATGGTTGTCCTTCTGAAAGGTTCTCCCATTTCCACAGATGAACTCTGGAGCTCTGTCAGAGTGACCATCGGGTTCTTCGTCACCTCCCTGAGCAAGGCCCTTCTCCTCCGATTGCTTAGTTTGGCCGGGCAGCCAGCTCTAGGAAGTCTTGGTGGTTCCAAACTTCTTCCATTGAATCATGATGGAGATCACTGTGGGCATGGGGACCTTCAATGCTGCAGAAATGTTTTGGTAGCCTTCCTCTACACAATCCTGTCTCGGAGCTCTATGGACAAGTCCTTCAACGTCATGGCTTGATTTTTGCTCTGACATGCACTGTCAACTGTGGGACCTTATATAGACAGGTGTGTGCCTTTCCAAATCATGTCCAATCAATTGAATTTACCACAGGTGTACTCCAATCAAGTTGTAGAAACATCTCAAGGATGATCAATGGAAACAGGATGCACTTGAGCTCAATTTTGAGTATCATAGAAAAGGGTCTAATTACTTACGTAATTAAGGTATTTATATTTTTTTATATTTAATAAATTAGCAAACATTTCTAAAAACCTGTTTTCGCTTCGTCATTATGGGGTATTGTGTGTAGAATGATTAGGGAAAACATTTATCAAACATACATTTTAGAGTAAGGTTGTAATGTAACAAAATGTGGAAAAAGTCAAGGGGTCTGAATACTTTCAGAATACACTGTATAAAGAACCATGATCATAATGTTCTAAATGAAAACCTGTATGGTTCTATAAAGAACCGTTTCCTAAGGTTCTATAAAGAACCATTCAAAAAAGTTCTACATAGGACCAAAAAAGGGTTTCATTATGGTTATAACCCTTTTTGGGGCTATATAGAACCCTTTTTATGGTTCATTATAGAACCTTTATTGAGAATAGTTCTATAAAAGACTGTTTCTCAATCACAGAGTTTATTTTTAGAACCATACAGGGTTTTTAAAATTCTGTTTTAATAGCCATAATATATAGTTAAAATTCCCTAGGTTTTAATTTTGTGTTTGTTAACATGTTGAATCGGGAGAGAATTGAGAACTACTGACACAACCGTTGTCAATTGACACAAGGCCATACAAGAGTGTTTCACAAGACACTGGCACTGGCCATGATCACATATAACATGTAATAACAACAGATTAGATCCACTTGAATGAGAAAACCACGGCCCAAAATAGTATATAACCCGTCCCTACATTTGAATTATCACTAAAAAAGGAAATAACCGTTTTTTTTAACTGCAAAGAACCATTGAAGGGCTCCAAGGGTTCTTTAGGGTCAGTACTGTTACACATAGAAGCATCACCCTTCCAAAGAACCATTGAAGGGCTCCAAGCGTTCTTTAGGGTCAGTACGGTTACACATAGAACCATCACCCTTCCAAAGAACCCTTGAAGGGCTCCAAGGGTTCTTTAGGGTCAGTATGGTTACACATAGAAGCATCACCCTTCCAAAGAACCATTGAAGGGCTCCAAGCGTTCTTTAGGGTCAGTATGGTTACACATAGAAGCATCACCCTTCCAAAGAACCCTTGAGGAACCCTCAATTTTAGTGTGTAATTTAGACATGTAACAAGGCTTAAAATAAACATGATGCTGCCCAACGGTCAAGTTTCTGAAGATTACAGGACTAGGACCACTAGGGATCTCCACTGAGCTGCTTAGTTTAGGCTAATTTGTGACAACCTTGAATAGGACGGAGGGTCTAAGCAGGACCCAATCCTTGAATAATACACACAGACAACACTAGAATAGGCTAGGCTAGATCTCATCAATGGAATATTCTATAAAGACAATGGAAAGAAAAATGCCTTATTCAACGCCTTCAATGTTACATATCGTCAATGTAATATTCAAGCAAGCAATGGGAAGAAAAAAAGCATTGTTAAAATGATTCTTGTTGAAATAGGCTGCAGTACATATCAAAAATGCAATATTCCAGAGCGCCAAGGCAACGGAAGAAAAATGGCCATTTCAGCTGATTTGTTTCTCCATTGAGACGATATGACGGCTGCCATGACAACAGACATACAGTCATCTAGATCTCCTCAATGTGAGATATGACAACAGACATACAGTCATCTAGATCTCATCAATGTGAGATATGACGGCTGCCATGACTACAGACATACAGTCATCTAGATCTCTCATCAATGTGAGATATGATGGCTGCCATGACTACAGACATATAGTCATCTAGATCTCTCATCAATGTGAGATATGACGGCTGCCATGACAACAGACATAGTCATCTAGATCTCCTCAATGTGAGATATGACGGCTGCCATGACTACAGACATACAGTCATCTAGATCTCCTCAATGTGAGATATGACGGCTGCCATGACTACAGACATACAGTCATCTAGATCTCTCATCAATGTGAGATATGACGGCTGCCATGACTACAGACATACAGTCATCTAGATCTCCTCAATGTGAGATATGACGGCTGCCATGACTACAGACATACAGTCATCTAGATCTCCTCAATGTGAGATATGACGGCTGCCATGACTACAGACATACAGTCATCTAGATCGCTCATCAATGTGAGATATGACGGCTGCCATGACTACAGACATACAGTCATCTAGATCTCATCAATGTGAGATATGAGTATCTAGGATCAGCTAGACACAGTATCTAGGATCAGCTAGTTACAGTATCTAGGATTAGCTAGTTACAGAGTCTAGGATCAGCTAGCAACAGATTCTTGGATCAGCTAGTTACAGAGTCTAGGATCAGCCAGTTACAGTATCTCGGAGCAGCTAGTTACATTATCTTGGATCAGCTGTGTCACAGTGTCTAGGATGAGCTGTGTTACAGTGTCTCGGAACAGCTAGTTACATTATCTTGGATCAGCTGTGTCACAGTGTCTAGGATCAGCCAGTTACAGTATCTCGGAGCAGCTAGTTACATTATCTTGGATCAGCTGTGTCACAGTGTCTAGGATGAGCTGTGTTACAGTGTCTCGGAACAGCTTCTGTATCTCAATACAGAAGTGGTCAGATGATAGGGATGATAGGGATGATAGGGATGATAGTGATGATAGGGATGATAGTGATGATAGGGATGATAGGGATGATAGTGATGATAGGGATGATAGGGATGATAGGGATGATAGGGATGATGATAGGGATGATGATAGGGATGATAGGGATGATAGGGATGATAGGGATGATAGTGATGATAGGGATGATAGGGATGATAGGGATGATAGGGATGATAGGGATGATAGGGATGCAACGCTACAGGACTATTTTTCTAGCACAGACTGGAATATGTTCCGCGATTCATCCAATGGCATTGAGGAGAACACAACCTCAGTCAATGGCTTCATCGCAGATGTCTTCCCCACAGTGACAGCATTTCCCAACCAGAAGCCATGGACTACAGGTGAAATCCGCACCGAGCTAAAGTCTAGAGCTGCCGCTTTCAAGGAGGGGGACAATAATCGGGACGCTTATAAGAAATCCCAATATGCCCTCCGGCAAACCATGGCAAAGTGTCAATACAGGACTACTATAGCGGCTCTGACGCTCGTCAGATGTGGCAGGGTTTGAAAAATATTACAGACTACAAAGGGTAACCCAGCCGCGAGCTGCACAGTGGTGCGATTCTACCAGATGAGCTGAATGCATTTTATGCTCACTTCGAGGCAAGCAATACTGCAGCATGCATGAGAGCACCAGCTGTTCTGGATAACTGTGTGATCACGCTCTCCGTAGTCTATGTGAGCAAAATCCGTGGAACCAGACGGATTACCAGGACGTATATTCAAAGCATGTAAGGACCAACTGGCAAGTGTCTTCACTGACATTTTCAACCTCTCCCTGACCGAGTCTGTAATACCTACATGTTTCAAACAGACAACCATAGTTCCTGTGCCGGGAAAATCTAGACCCACTCCAATTTACATACCGCCACAATAGATCCACAGAGGATGCAATCTCAATCGAACTCCACAATGCCCTTTCCCACCTGGACAAAGGAACACCTATGTGAGAATGCTGTTCATTAACTACAGCTCAGCGTTCAACACCCAGGGACTAAACACCTCCCTCTGCAACTGGATCCTGGTCTTCCTGAAGGGCCGCCCCCAGGTAGTAACACATCCGCCGCACTGATCCTCAACACTGGGGCCCCACAGGGCCGCGTGCTTAGTCCCCTCCTGTACTCCCAGTTCACCCACAACTGCATGGCCAAGCAAGACTCCAACATCATCATTAAGTTTCCTGACGACCCAACAGTGGTAGGCCTGATCACCACCAACAACGATGAGACAGCCTATAGGGAGGAGGTCAGATACCTCCTCCGGTATACACTGTTCTCTGCTACCGCAAGGCAAGTTTTACCGGAGCGCCAAGTCTTGGACCAAAACGCTCCTTAACAGCCACCCCCAAGCCATAAGACTGCTGAACAATTAATCAAATGCCCCCCCCCACCTGTTTATCATCAAAGCATGGTCACTTTATAAATTACCTTGACTAATCTGTAGCCCCGCACATTGACTTGGCACCGGGTACCCCCTGTATATAGCCTCGTCATTGTTATGTCATTTTATTTTAGAAATTATTATTTTTTTCACTTTAGTTTATTTAGTAAATATTTTCTTAACTCCATTTCTTGAACTGCATTGTTGGTTAAGCATTTCACAATAACACCTGTTATCGTTATCTACACCTGTTGTATTCGGCGCATGTGACAAATACAATTTGATTTGACATGTTGTAGGCCTAGGACCTAATCAAATGATCCATCTAATCAATAATCACATTCTGATAGTAGGACCTAATTGGAAAAAAATACAATCTTGAAAGAGTGAACAAACTATTACATCCCCAAATATATATGTGTGTCTGTGTGTATGTTTGTGTGTCCTGCCAACTGCCCCCAGCTGTCTGTCTGTCTCAGCATTGAGGGCATGGCTGGTGGTCCTTTGACCACACACACACACACACACACACACACACACACACACACACACACACACAGACACACACAGACACACACACACACAGTTGGTAGGAGACAGTTGGTTGACAGCTGGCCTCTTCTGTCACAGCAGGCACAGCCTCCCGCCAAGCACCACTACCCCCCAGACAACGCCCCTACGGCTGGCTAAAGCACCCTGATACACCCTGCTAAACCCTAGCTAACCTCACATCTAGAACACTGATACACCCTGCTAAACCCTAGCTAACCTCATTAGAACACTGATACACCCTGCTAAACCCTAGCTACCCTCACTAGAACAGATACATCCTGTTAAACCCTAGCTAACCTCACATCCACAACACTGATACACCCTGCTAAACCCTAGCTAACCTCACTAGAACACTGATACACCCTGCTAAACCCTAGCTAACCTCACTAGAACACTGATACACCCTGCTAAAACCTAGCTAACATCTACAACACTGATACACCCTGCTAAACCCTAGCTAACCTCACATCTAGAACACTGATACACCCTACTAAACCCTAGCTAACCTCACATCTAGAACACTGATACACCCTGCTAAACCCTAGCTAACCTCACTAGAACATTGGTACACCCTGCTAAACCCAAGCTAACCTCACATCTACAACAATGATACACCCTGCTAAACCCTAGCTAACCTCACATCTAGAACACTGATACACCCTGCTAAACCCAAGCTAACCTCACATCTACAACAATGATACACCCTGCTAAACCCAAGCTAACCTCACATCTACAACAATGATACACCCTGCTAAACCCTAGCTAACCTCACTAGAACACTGATACACCCTGCTAAACCCTAGCTAACCTCACTAGAACACTGATACACCCTACTAAACCCTAGCTAACCTCACATCTAGAACACTGATACACCCTGCTAAACCCAAGCTAACCTCACATCTACAACAATGATACACCCTGCTAAACCCTGATCAACTCAAATCTGGAGTAGCTCACTGCTGAAATTCTTTCAATCCTTTAAGATATTGAATTTCCTTACATGACCAGCATGACCGAGAACAACTCTGTGTCCTACAGCAATAGCTGTAATCATAGGACAACTATGATTTCACATTACTTATACCATGACCAAATTTCTACGTGTGGCCTAACCTATCACTGTAACAGACATTCTGCATAGCTTCCGGTCCCTTACCTGCTTGCCATACAGAATGCTGGTGTAGGTGTTACAAGTTCCCCAGCAGCACAGACTCACACCCTGGCCTGGCTTTCACAACCATTGAGCAAGGACAGATGGCAGGGTGATTATACATCACTGTTTCCCCGGGCTCCAGGTCTGTAAATCCTCTTCTTACTCTCTTATCAGAGACATAATACTGTACAAGAAACCAGCTCACCACAGCCTGGCCGGCCCAGGCGACAATCTACCCTCTCCTCCAATCTACCCTTCTCCCCCTCTCCCCCCCGGCCCAGGCGACAATCTACCCTCTCCTCCAATCTACCCTTCTCCCCCTCTCCCCCCCGGCCCAGGCGACAATCTACCCTCTCCTCCAATCCACCCTCTCCTCCAATCCACCCTCTCCTCAAATCCACCCTCTCCTCAAATCCATCCTCTATCTACCCTTCCGCCCCTCTCCCCACCATCTACCCCTATCTACCCTTCTCCTCCATCTACCCCTTCTCCCCCTCATCTACCCTCTCCACCCTTCTCCCCCTCATCTACCCTCTTCCCCTCTCTATGTCTCCCTCTCTCCCTCTATCCTGGGTTGAGTCCCAAATAACAACCTTTTCCCTACATAGTGCTCTGGTAAAAGGTAGTGAACTATGAGTGGAATAAGGTGTTTGTGACGCGCCTGTCCTCTCCGTCTCTTCTCTCTAAAGTGGACAGGAAAAGATCCAGGCAGCAAGGTCAAAGGTCAAAACTGAAGCACAGGACAACACAGAGAAGAGGACCCATTCTTGATGTTGATGATAATACCATCAAATAATTATTAAAAGGTGGAAGATGGGTGACTAATTATAAAACATTCATATCAAAGAAGAGAAAGAGGAGGAGGAGGAGAGGAAGAGGAGGAGAAGGAGGGTAGAAGAGGAGAGGTGGAAGGGGGAGAAGGAGGGTAGAGAAGGAGAGGTAGAGGAGGAGAGGTAGAGGAGGAGAAGGAGGGTAGAAGAGGAGAGGTGGAAGGGGGAGAAGGAGGGTAGAGGAGGAGAGGTAGAGGAGGAGCAGGAGGGTATAGGAGGAGAGGTGGAAGGAGGAGGAGAGGTGGAAGGAGGAGAAGGAGGGTAGAGGAGGAGAGGTGGAAGGAGGAGGAGGAGAGGTGGAAGGAGGAGAAGGGGGGTAGAGGAGGAGAGTTGGAAGGAGGAGAAGGAGGGTAGAGGAGAGGTGGAAGAAGGAGAAGGAGGGTAGAGGAGAGGTGGAAGGAGGAGAAGGAGGGTAGAGGAGGAGTGATGGAAGGAGGAGGGAGGTGGAGGAGGAGAGGTTGAAGGAGGAGAAGGAGGGGGGGTTGGACGTGGAGAGGTGGAAGGAGGACGAGGGGTGTAGGAGGAGGAGGGTGTAGAGGAGGAGAGGTGATAGTGGGATGAGGGGGGTGGAGGAGGAGGGTTAGAGGAGGAGGGGGGTAGAAACGAGGAGGGGGTAGAGAGGAGGAGGGGGGAAGGAGGAGGGGGGTAGAGGAGGAGGGGGGTAGGAACGAGGAGGGGGGTAGGAACGAGGAGGGGGGAAGGAGGAGGGGGGAAGGAGGAGGGGGGTAGAGGAGCAGGGGGGTAGAGAGGAGGAGGGGGGAAAGAGGAGTAGGGGTGGAGGACCTTAAAATGTTGTCCTTGAATAGCCTTTCAGTGTTAAACCTAATAAATGTCTGGGCCTAAATGTTTACAACATTTGTCTACTACTTTTTACGTAATGAATTGTATCACCAACACAATTCTCTAATAAGCAACAACATTTAAACACTCAATTGAAATGCACTAGCTATCTTTATACAGACAGTAGGCTATGTGTTTGTACCATTACCATTGAAGTTAGAAGCGACCACATTGTCCTGCTGTTGATTAGATTACATTCTGCCACGGGACAATTTTTTCTTCAAATGGATAATCATAAATCATTTGTAAACTCAAATTGACCGCAAGAAGCCCAAACATATATCATATTTGACTAAAATCTAATCATTTCTAACTTTGCTTACATTTGTAACCAATCACAGCTCTCTATCATGCATGGCAATGGGAGCTGGTGGGAGGAGCTATATCTGCAGGAGCAGCAGCCGAGAAAGCAGCATGTCACTTTTCCTTCGGCCAAGAGGATGACAATGGTAGTGAGCAGCATTGCGCACTGGCTCCCCTGACATCACTGGCTCCCCTGGCATCACTGGCTCCCCTGGCATCACTGGCTCCCCTGACATCACTGGCTCCCCTGACATCACTGGCTCCCCTGACATCACTGGCTCCCCTGGCATCACTGGCTCCCCTGGCGTCCCTGGCTCCCCTGGCGTCCCTGGCTCCCCTGGCATCACTGGCTCTCCTGGCATCACTGGCCTCCCTGGCATCACTGGCATCCCTGGCTCCCCTGGCATCCCTGGCATAACTGGCCCCCCTGGCATCCCTGGCTCCCCTGGCATCACTTGCTCCCCTGGCATCCCTGGCATAACTGGCCCCCCTGGCATCCCTGGCTCCCCTGGCATCCCTTCCCCACAGCCTCTTGACAGGTCGTCATTGTAAATCATATATTGTTGACCTGCCTAATCAAAGGCATCTAAAAAAATATACAATATACATTAAAAACAGCACATGTAAAACAACCAGGTGGGAGGCTTTCTGCTAAAATAACTGTATAAAAACAACAGTTCTGTGTTAGTACTATCCTATATCAAGGTCTAAAAACAGTTATGTGTTAGTACTATCCTATATCAAGGTCTAAAGACAACAGTTCTGTGTTAGTACTATCCAATATCAAGGTCTAAAAACAACAGTTCTGTGTTAGTACTATCCAATATCAAGGTCTAAAAACAACAGTTCTGTGTTAGTACTATCCAATATCAAGGTCTAAAAACAACAGTTCTGTGTTAGTACTATCCAATATCAAGGTCTAAAAACAACAGTTCTGTGTTAGTACTATCCAATATCAAGGTCTAAAAACAAATCAAGAGGAAAGGTTTTGGACATGGAGGAGTGAAGAGGCCTGGAGAAAAACATCTGAGCCTACGAATGGATGGATTACTGAAACTTCAAAGGCTCTCTCTCTCTCTCTCGTTTTCAAATTCTTTGTGGGTCTGTGAAATCTGAGGGAAATATGTATCTCTAATATGGTCATACATTTGGCAGGAGGTTAGGAAGTGCAGCTCAGTTTCCACCTCATTTTGTGGGCAGTGAGCCCATAGCCTGTCTTCTCTTGAGAGCCATGTCTGCCTTCGGCGGCCTCTCTCAATAGCAAGGCTATGCTCACTGAGTCTGGACATAGGCAAAGCTTTCCTTAAGTTTGGGTCAGTCACAGTGGTCAGGTATTCTGCCACTGTGTACTCTCTGTTTAGGGCCAAATAGCATTCTAGTTTGCTCAGTTTTTTTGTTAATTTTTTCCAATGTGTCAAGTAATTATCTTTTTGTTTTCTCATGATTTGATTGGGTGTAATTGTGCTGCTGTCCTTGGGCTCTGTGGGGTGTGTTTGTGTTTGTAACAGAGCCCCAGGACCAGCTTGCTTAGGAGGCTCTTCTCCAGGTTAATTTCTCTGTAGGTGATGGCATCGTTGGAAGGTTGGGGAATCGCTTCCTTTTAGGTGGTTAGCGAATTTAACGTCTCTTTTCTGGATTTTGACAATTAGCATTTATCGGCCTAATACTTCTCTTCATGCATTATTTTGTGTTTTACGTTGTACAATGAGGATATTTTTGCAAAATTCTGCAAGCAAGTCTCAACTTGGCATTTGTCCCATTTGGTGAATTCTTGGTTGGTGAGCGGACCCCAGACGTCACAACCATAAAATGGCAATGAGTTCTATAACTGATTCAAGTACTTTTAGCCATATCCTAATTGTATGTTCCTTTTGATGCCTTGTCTCTCAGATCGTTCACAGATTTGTGGAAGTTAAATGTGGCGCTGATGTTTAGGCTGAGGTAGGTACAGTTGTTTGTGTGCCCTAGGGCAACAGTGTCTATGTGGAATTTTGTATTTCTGGACCTGGGCAACTGGACCTTTTTTTGGAACACCATTATTTTAACAGAATTTGTGCAGAAGATCTTGGTGCTGCTACAGGCCCTCCTTGGGTGAGGACAGAAACACCATCAGCAAACAGGAGACATTTGACTTCAAAGTCTACTAGGGAGAGGCCGGGTGCGGCAGACTGTCCCAGCGCCCGGGTGCGGCAGACTGTCCCAGCGCACGGGTGCGGCAGACTGTCCCAGTGCCCGGGTGCGGCAGACTGTCCCAGCGCCCGGGTGCGGCAGACTGTCCCAGCGCCCGGGTGCGGCAGACTGTCCCAGTGCCCGGGTGCGGCAGACTATCCCAGTGCCCGGGTGCGGCAGACTGTCCCAGCGCCCGGGTGCGGCAGACTGTCCCAGCGCCCGGGTGCGGCAGACTGTCCCAGTGCCCGGGTGCGGCAGACTGTCCCAGTGCCCGGGTGCGGCAGACTGTCCCAGTGCGCTCCCCAATTCTTTGATTTATACACTGGAAAGTACTCAGACCTCGACTTCTTTTTGCTAAAAACTGTAATGTCACATTTACATACGTATTCAGACCTTTTACTCAGTACTTTGTTGAAGCACCTTTGGCAGCGATTACAGCATCGAGTCTTCTTGGGTATGACCCTACAAGCTTGGCACACCTGTATTTGGGGAGAGTTTCTCCCATTCTTCTCTGCAGATTCTCTCAAGTTCTGTCAGGTTGGATGGGGAGCATTGCTGCACAGCTATTTTCAGGTCTCTCCGGAGATGTTCGATCGGATGTTTAGGGTGTTTATGGTTGGATAGGTTGCTCAAATCCTTTCTCAGGTTTTTGCTTTCTTCATCAAACCGGTGGTCAATGTTGGTTTTATTAGCTTGTGTTAGGTAGTCTAACTAAAATGATTACATTTGACAGAGAAGCTGATCGGTCAAAAACACCACATTACCAAAAATATGTGGACACCTGCTCATCAAATTCATGGACATTAATATGGAGTTGGTCCCCCCTTTGCTGCTATAACAGCCTCCACTCTTCTGGGAAGGCTTTTCACTAATGTTGGAACATTGCTGCGGGAACTTGCTTCCATTTAGTCAAAAGAGCATTAGTGAGGTTGGGCACTGATGTTGGGGCGATTAGGTCTGGCTCGCAGTCGGCATTCCAATTCATCCCGAAGGTGTTAGATGGGGTTGAGGTCAGGGATCTGTAAAAGCTAGTCAAGTTATTCTACAGAGATCTCAACAAACCATTTCTGTATGGACCTTGCTTTGTTCACGGGGACATTGTCATGTTGAAATAGGGAAGGGCCTACCCCAAACTGTTGCCACAAAATTGGAAGCACAGAATTGTTTAGAATGTCATTGTATGTGGTAGCATTAAGATTTCCCTTCACTGGAACTAAAGTGGCCTAACACGAACCATGAAAAACAGTCCCAGACCATTAGTCCTCCTCCACCAAACTTTACAGTTGGCACTATGCTTTTTGGCAGGTAGAATTTGCCTGGAATCCGCCAAATCCAGATTAGTTGGTGGGACTACCAGATGGTGAAGCGTTTGGGGGTCTCGCCAGTCAGGGAGGGGTGTCGTTGCTCCTGTGTGAAGTGCTGAGTCTGTGGTTGAGGGTGATGTCCTGGTGAAGCGTTTGGGGGTCTCGCCAGTCTGGGAGGGGTGTCGTTGCTCCTGTGTGAAGTGCTGAGTCTGTGGTTGAGGGTGATGTCCTTCAGGGCAAAGGTCGGAACTGCTGCCCTGTAAAGATGGACCTAGTCATAAAGGCTGTCCATGTCCCGGGTGGAGTGATGGGACACAGTCACGGGAAATGCTTGCATTCACCAGTAAGGTGCTATCTGTTTACGGTTGTAGGGGGAAAGTTTTTTCGTGGTAGCAGGGTGGAGATAACCACTGTTGTATTGGTGAAAGTGGAGGAAGCTTTTTCAATCACTTCCTTGAGTGTTGTGACCTCTCTCTCTCCCTCTCTCCCTCTCTCTGTCTCCCTCTCTCTCTCTCCCTCTCCCTCTCTCTCTCTCTCTCTCCCCGTCTCTCCCTCTCAGAAAACACAAAACAAACTGTCTACTTTGAAAACTCAATCATATTTCTTTGAAACTATTTTTTTTGTTTTCCCAAAGCTGTACATTTCCAAGGTCTTGCCTCAAGGAGAATGCCAGTCTGTGAGTGCTGCTAGGCTGCTAAGCTATCTTCCACAAGGACCTAGGGGGAAAAAAACATGTTAGCCTTCACTTCAGAAAAATATCACAAGTCAAGGCATGACGTGGTTTCAGTGGAAGTGGAGAAGCCGGCGTTTTAATGCAGATACACCTGGTTTGCTGGAACTGGCAAATGCCACAACCTGAACCGGGTACAGATAGCATCTAGCTGGTTAGATGAACTGACTACAGATAGCATCTAGCTGGTTAACATATCTGAACCGACTACAGATAGCATCTAGCTGGTTAACATATCTGAACCGACCACAGATAGCATCTAGCTGGTTAGATGAACTGACTACAGATAGCATCTAGCTGGTTAACATATCTGAACCGACCACAGATAGCATCTAGCTGGTTAACATATCTGAACCGACCACAGATAGCATCTAGCTGGTTAACATATCTGAACCGACCACAGATAGCATCTAGCTGGTTAACATATCTGAACCGACCACAGATAGCATCTAGCTGGTTAGATGAACTGACTACAGATAGCATCTAGCTGGTTAACATATCTGAACCGACCACAGATAGCATCTAGCTGGTTAACATATCTGAACCGACCACAGATAGCATCTAGCTGGTTAACATATCTGAACCGACCACAGATAGCATCTAGCTGGTTAACATATCTGAACCGACCACAGATAGCATCTAGCTGGTTAGATGAACTGACTACAGATAGCATCTAGCTGGTTAACATATCTGAACCGACCACAGATAGCATCTAGCTGGTTAACATATCTGAACCGACCACAGATAGCATCTAGCTGGTTAACATATCTGAACCGACCACAGATAGCATCTAGCTGGTTAGATGAACTGACTACAGATAGCATCTAGCTGGTTAACATATCTGAAACGACCACAGATAGCATCTAGCTGGTTAACATATCTGAACCGACCACAGATAGCATCTAGCTGGTTAACATATCTGAACCGACCACAGATAGCATCTAGCTGGTTAGATGAACTGACTACAGATAGCATTTAGCTGGTTAACATATCTGAACCGACCACAGATAGCATCTAGCTGGTTAGATGAACTGACTACAGATAGCATTTAGCTGGTTAACATATCTGAACCGACTACAGATAGCATTTAGCTGGTTAACATATCTGAACCGACTACAGATAGCATCTAGCTGGTAAGATGAACTGACTACAGATGTCCCCCTCTCTATACCAGCTTAGAAACAGCTGTTTCCTGGATGGTCAATAAGCAATTTGTTAGAAATAGATAAAACATCACAGGCCTCTAAACCCCCCCCTTAGCCCTGGCACTGCCCTCCAAACCCCCCTAGCCCTGGCACTGCCCTCCGAAACCCCCCTAGCCCTGGCACTGCCCTCCGAAACACCCGTAGCCCTGGCACTGCCCTCCGAAACCCCCCTAGCCCTGGCACTGCCCTCCGAAACACCCGTAGCCCTGGCACTGGCCTCCGAAACCCCCCTAGCCCTGCCCTCCAAACCCCGCTAGCCCTGGCCTCCAAACCCCCCTAGCCCTAATACCTTTTTTGTACTATTGGTTAGAGCCTGTAAGTAAGCATTTCACTGTAAGGTCTAGTCTACCTACACCTGTTGTATTTGGCGCACGTGACAAATAAACTGATTGATTACCCTCTTTGAATGCCGTCTTTGATTGTTTTCTGTCTTTTCATAAATGGTTGGTAGTGTAGGCTACATAGAACCTCTTTAGTATTTTTCTAAGATTTATAAATTAGACCAATATACCAAACTCCTTACCACACCCGGCGAAAATCAATCTAGACATTTAATTCCTGTCTTTCCAACGGCAAAGCGAGGCAAGCCCTTAACCTGACGCTGTGTGACGCCATTGGGTGAGTCATCGCCGGCGGCATTGTGACTGTTAACGTTCTGATGGAAGGAATGCGTGTTGTCGTTGGTGTTCAGTGACGATGGGCTTCACAGTAAAACACAGGGCCCATTCTGTCTCACCATCACTAGCTCTTTCAACTGAGACAACAAAAAAAAGAAATGGGGGACACTGAGTCTCTCTGTGCTCCCGGTGCTTACATTCCTGCAGCCTTGTGAAATGTGTGACAGAAAGCCTTTACTTAAAGGCTGTGTGTGTGTGTGTGTGTGTGTGTGTGTGTGTGTGTGTGTGTGTGTGTGTGTGTGTGTGTGTGTGTGTGTGTGTGTGTGTGTGTGTGTGTGTGTGTGTGTGTGTGTGTGTGTGTGTGTGTGTGTGTGTGTGTACATATGTGCATGCCTGTCCATGCATGCATAGCCTGTGTGTGTGTGTGTGTGTGTGTGTGTGTGTGTGTGTGTGTGTGTGTGTGTGTGTGTGTGTGTGCGTGTGTGTGTGTGTGTGTGTGTGTGTATGTGTGTGTGTGTGTGTATACATATGTGCATGCCTGTGTGTGTGTATTGTGGGGTGACGATGAGTGAGTAAAGTAAAGCCCTCCAACCAGGAACAATGTCCTCTATTTAAGTGTAAAGACACTGGTCAGTGTGAAAACAGAGCTGTGCTGTTTAACTGTGAGAAGTAGCATAGCCATGTTTTCTGCTTCCCCTCTCCACTCTGGACCGCTCTATTGACAGAGTCAACATACCAAATGGCCCCCTATTCCCTACATTGTACACTACTTCCCTATGGGCCCTGGTCAAAAGTAGTGCACTATATAGGGAATAGGGTGCTATTTAAGACACATTCCAGAAACTCATGGCTTCAATACCAATAGCCAGATGGAAGATTTCATTGTTTGTCTCCATCAAACAGGTTAGCTCTAGTTCAACAACTCCTGTCATATAGGCTAACAGTTGTGTGCTGTAAATACCCAACAGCCCAAGTGTCGCAGCGGTCTAAAGCACTACATCTCAGTGCTAGAGGCGTCACTACAGACCGGAACTTCAACATTTAATTTGCCATCACTGTACAAAAACAAAGAAAGATGTTAAAATGGCTAACCAGTAAGTTACTGATAGTACCCCACCCAAAACACAAAGGGTTCCATGATGTTAAAATAGCTAACCAGTAAGTTACTGATAGTACCCCACCCCAAACACAAAGGGTTCCATGATGTTCACATGGCTAAACAGTAAGTTACTGATAGTACCCCACCCCAAACACAAAGGGTTCCATGATGTTAAAATGGCTAACCAGTAAGTTACTGATAGTACCCCACCCAAAACACAAAGGGTTCCATGATGTTAAAATGGCTAACCAGTAAGTTACTGATAGTACCCCACCCCAAACACAAAGGGTTCCATGATGTTAAAATGGCTAACCAGTAAGTTACTGATAGTACCCCACCCCAAACACAAAGGGTTCCATGATGTTAAAATTGCTAACCAGTAAGTTACTGATAGTACCCCACCCAAAACACAAAGGGTTCCATGATGTTAAAATGGCTAACCAGTAAGTTACTGATAGTACCCCACCCAAAACACAAAGGGTTCCATGATGTTAAAATGGCTAACCAGTAAGTTACTGATAGTACCCCACCCCAAACACAAAGGGTTCCATGATGTTAAAATGGCTAACCAGTAAGTTACTGATAGTACCCCACCCAAAACACAAAGGGTTCCATGATGTTAAAATGGCTAACCAGTAAGTTACTGATAGTACCCCACCCCAAAACACAAAGGGTTCCATGATGTTAAAATGGCTAACCAGTAAGTTACTGATAGTACCCCACCTCAAACACAAAGGGTTCCATGATGTTAAAATGGCTAACCAGTAAGTTACTGATAGTACCCCACCCAAAACACAAAGGGTTCCATGATGTTAAAATGGCTAACCAGTAAGTTACTGATAGTACCCCACCCAAAACACAAAGGGTTCCATGATGTTAAAATGGCTAACCAGTAAGTTACTGATAGTACCCCACCCAAAACACAAAGGGTTCCATGATGTTAAAATGGCTAACCAGTAAGTTACTGATAGTACCCCACCCCAAAACACAAAGGGTTCCATGATGTTAAAATGGCTAACCAGTAAGTTACTGATAGTACCCCACCCCAAAACACAAAGGGTTCCATGATGTTAAAATGGCTAACCAGTAAGTTACTGATAGTACCCCACCCCAAAACACAAAGGGTTCCATGATGTTAAAATGGCTAACCATTGAAACCATTCAGGGTAATAAAGTTGTCCCTGTGCTGTTGTGTTAATGTAGCTGTACTAATGATAGCCTCACCCAGAGTCACCTAGGCTGCATCCCAAATTGCCATTCAGGGCATTTCATTTGACCAGGGTCCATAGGGAAGTAGTGCACTATATAGGGAATAGGGTGCCATTTGGGATTCACTCCTTACATAGCAGGCACCCTTTCATGTTGAACACAACAGGAAACAATCATCCTCACCCTGGAAACAATATCTGACCTGATATCGGCTATTCTCAGAACTCTTTCATCTACTATAGGCTACCGGATATAGGGCAGTTTCAGTTAATTATCAATGTGATGCTCTGGTTCATTTACGACTATGTAAACTCCTCCTTTATTTATTTAACCAGGCAAGTCAGTTAAGAACACATTCTTATTTACGATGAACGGCCTGGGAACAGTGGGTTAACTGGTCTGGGAACAGTGGGTTAACTGGCCTAGGAACAGTGGGTTAACTGGTCTAGGAACAGTGGGTTAACTGGTCTAGGAACAGTGGGTTAACTGGTCTAGGAACAGTGGGTTAACTGGTCTAGGAACAGTGGGTTAACTGGTCTAGGAACAGTGGGTTAACTGGTCTAGGAACAGTGGGTTAACTGGTCTAGGAACAGTGGGTTAACTGGTCTAGGAACAGTGGGTTAACTGGTCTAGGAACAGTGGGTTAACTGGCCTAGGAACAGTGGGTTAACTGGTCTAGGAACAGTGGGTTAACTGGTCTAGGAACAGTGGGTTAACTGGTCTAGGAACAGTGGGTTAACTGGTCTAGGAACAGTGGGTTAACTGGTCTAGGAACAGTGGGTTAACTGGTCTAGGAACAGTGGGTTAACTGGTCTAGGAAGAGTGGGTTAACTGGTCTAGGAACAGTGGGTTAAATGGTCTAGGAACAGGAGGTTAACAGATGTTTACCTTGTTGGGGATTCGTTATAGCAACCTTTCGGGTTACTGGACCAACGCTCTAACCAATAGGCTACCTGCCGCATATGGACAGGCAATGATTGGATAACTCAGTGTGTTGTTACTCGATTGATTTCGAACTAAGCCTAGCTTTACAATTGTAAAAACGGGCCATTCACTTAGCTACCTTCACTAGTTGTAAACATAAGAGCCCCTAGACCTAAACAATGTGTTTCTTACAACATCAGGCTCAGAATCACACACAACTACCCTCTTGCTACCCGAACCCACCTCCTCACTCCTAGATCACACACACACACACACACACACACACACACACACACACACACACACACACACACACACACACACACACACACACACACACACACACACACACACTTCTCAAAAAATGACCATTCACAGATGTCAAAGAGCACCTCTATCCACTGGCTGTGCAGTGCTGGAGACTGAAGCATCTCACTACACTACTACTGTCGAGCTACTGCTTCTCACTGTGGACAGAGCGGCTCGGGGCTAAAAGCTGCTCTCAGTTAAGAATATTAGTGACGGAGGATTATCTGTAGAGAGAATGATGAGATCAGATAATATAGGATAACATGGTTGTAATGACTCCTAAAAACACAATCAGGACGTTACACAAAGACACAACAACAACAACAGAGGAGAATAACACAGCTCTAACAACCTGCCAATTCTTAGAGATACTATGTGGAGGTTTAGTTGCTAGACTAGGTCTAATTGTTTCCTGCCAAATGTTGGCTTGAGTGTTGGCTGTAATTCAGAGTTTTGTGCTTCAACAAGCTATAGCATTTGTAAAAATGTAACTTGCACAGGGAAAATGTGACTACAGTCTGGAGCCCTGGTTTCTTATTCTATAAAGATGTGGGATGATTCATGAAAACAAGAGAAACCAAAGACTGTGAAAATGCTTCATCCACATTTCTGATCCGTGGGAGAGAGAGAGAGAGAGAGAGAGAGAGAGAGAGAGAGAGAGAGAGAGAGAGAGACAGAGAGAGAGAGAGAGGCAGAGAGAGAGAGAGAGAGAGGCAGAGAGAGAGAGGCAGAGAGAGGCAGAGAGAGAGAGGCAGAGAGAGAGAGAGGGAGAGAGAGAGAGAGAGAGACAGAGAGAGAGGCAGAGAGAGAGAGAGAGAGAGAGGCAGAGAGAGAGAGAGAGAATGTCCTCTGTCAGATGAAAGTGTCAACAGTGGTTCAGTAGCTCGACTTCTACTGCTACAATGCACACTGTCTGGAAGTCCAGGCTAACTAATGCTGTGTTTTCAGCCAATATCCATCCCGCCTTTGTGACTGGTCTGCCTATACAACTACACTGACCATTAACATTTTGAAAGGTATTGAATAAGCTAAGGTAAAAAAATAAAATAAATTAAAAGCCTTCGAAGGAATATCGATTAGAAAAGACTGAAAAAACATCAACGTTTTAGCCTACAGTAGAAACAAAGTAAACCACACAATGCTTCCATCAGGCCTTGTAAAACAAGTCTGTCTGTGCACCATTTGGAACCAGCTTAGTTTCAACAGGGTGTCTCATCTCAGGAGAGACCTTGAAGGAAGATGAATCAGAAAGTTGTTTTCTTCTAAAGAGACATTCTAACGTTCTATACAATTCCAGCATAGAACTTTAGATATTCCTTTTGGACCCATACAAAAGGTATGCCTACCAAGAACCATAATCAGCTTGTCCTTGTAGGTAAAAAAAAAACACTTTGTAGTTCCAGGAGGAACATTTTTTTCACCAAACAAAATAACCCTTTTATTTTGCCTTTATTTAGACCTAACCAGGAAGCCTAAGTCATCGAGAACATATATTTAACCTTTTTAATTCATTTTTTTTTAAGTGTGTAAAGTGTATACACCACTGACTGATCATCACGGCTCCCTCCCAAACCTTGCCCATAGCCTTTAAGACAACCCCACCGCAGGATTTTTACAACCATCAGAGTATGTAGGTTAGGCTCCAGCGCTCCAGCTGAAGTGGGAACTACTACACCGTCCTGTGTGCTGATGCAGACAAAGGTCTGCATCCAAATGGCACCCTAGTCCCTTTATAGTGCACTACTTTAGACCAGGATCAGTAGGACACTGGCACCTTATTCCCTTTATAGTGCACTACTTTAGACCAGGGTCAGTAGGACTCTGGCACCCTATTCCCTTTATAGTGCACTACTTTAGACCAGGGTCAGTAGGACTATGGCACCCTATTCCCTTTATAGTGCACTACTTTAGACCAGGGTCAGTAGGACTCTGGCACCCTATTCCCTTTATAGTGCACTACTTTAGACCAGGATCAATAGGACTCTGGCACCCTATTCCCTTTATAGTGCACGACTTTAGACCAGGGTCAGTAGGACTCTGGCACCCTATTCCCTTTATAGTGCACTACTTTAGACCAGGGTCAGTAGGACTCTGGCACCCTATTCCCTTTATAGTGCACTACTTTAGACCAGGGTCAGTAGGAGTATGGCACCCTATTCCCTTTATAGTGCACTACTTTAGACCAGGGTCAATAGGACTCTGGCACCCTATTCCCTTTATAGTGCACTACTTTAGACCAGGGTCAGTAGGACTCTGGCACCCTATTCCCTTTATAGTGCACTACTTTAGACCAGGGTCAGTAGGACTCTGGCACCCTATTCCCTTTATAGTGTGCTACTTGGCACCCTATTCCCTTTATAGTGCACTACTTTAGACCAGGATCAGTAGGACTCTGGCACCCTATTCCCTTTATAGTGCACTACTTTAGACCAGGGTCAATAGGACTCTGGCACCCTATTCCCTTTATAGTGCACTACTTTAGACAAGGGTCAATAGGACTCTGGCACCCTATTCCCTTTATAGTGCACTACTTTAGACCAGGGTCAATAGGACTCTGGCACCTTATTCCCTTTATAGTGCACTACTTTAGACCAGGGTCAGTAGGACTCTGGCACCCTATTCCCTTTATAGTGCACTACTTTAGACCAGGGTCAATAGGACTCTGGCACCCTATTCCCTTTATAGTGCACTACTTTAGACCAGGGTCAGTAGGACTATGGCACCCTATTCCCTTTATAGTGCACTACTTTAGACCAGGGTCAATAGGACTCTGGCACCCTATTCCCTTTATAGTGCACTACTTTAGACCAGGGTCAGTAGGACTCTGGCACCCTATTCCCTTTATAGTGCACTACTTTAGACCAGGGTCAGTAGGACTATGGCACCCTATTCCCTTTATAGTGCACTACTTTAGACCAGGGTCAGTAGGACTCTGGCACCCTATTCCCTTTATAGTGCACTACTTTAGACCAGGATCAATAGGACTCTGGCACCCTATTCCCTTTATAGTGCACGACTTTAGACCAGGGTCAGTAGGACTCTGGCACCCTATTCCCTTTATAGTGCACTACTTTAGACCAGGGTCAGTAGGACTCTGGCACCCTATTCCCTTTATAGTGCACTACTTTAGACCAGGGTCAGTAGGACTATGGCACCCTATTCCCTTTATAGTGCACTACTTTAGACCAGGGTCAATAGGACTCTGGCACCCTATTCCCTTTATAGTGCACTACTTTAGACCAGGGTCAGTAGGACTCTGGCACCCTATTCCCTTTATAGTGCACTACTTTAGACCAGGGTCAGTAGGACTCTGGCACCCTATTCCCTTTATAGTGTGCTACTTGGCACCCTATTCCCTTTATAGTGCACTACTTTAGACCAGGATCAGTAGGACTCTGGCACCCTATTCCCTTTATAGTGCACTACTTTAGACCAGGGTCAATAGGACTCTGGCACCCTATTCCCTTTATAGTGCACTACTTTAGACAAGGGTCAATAGGACTCTGGCACCCTATTCCCTTTATAGTGCACTACTTTAGACCAGGGTCAATAGGACTCTGGCACCTTATTCCCTTTATAGTGCACTACTTTAGACCAGGGTCAGTAGGACTCTGGCACCCTATTCCCTTTATAGTGCACTACTTTAGACCAGGGTCAATAGGACTCTGGCACCCTATTCCCTTTATAGTGCACTACTTTAGACCAGGGTCAGTAGGACTATGGCACCCTATTCCCTTTATAGTGCACTACTTTAGACCAGGGTCAATAGGACTCTGGCACCCTATTCCCTTTATAGTGCACTACTTTAGACCAGGGTCAGTAGGACTATGGCACCCTATTCCCTTTATAGTGCACTACTTTAGACCAGGGTCAGTAGGACTATGGCACCCTATTCCCTTTATAGTGCACTACTTTAGACCAGGGTCAGTAGGACTCTGGCACCCTATTCCCTTTATAGTGCACTACTTTAGACCAGGGTCAGTAGGACTCTGGCACCCTATTCCCTTTATAGTGCACTACTTTAGACCAGGATCAATAGGACTCTGGCACCCTATTCCCTTTATAGTGCACTACTTTAGACCAGGGTCAGTAGGACTATGGCACCCTATTCCCTTTATAGTGCACTACTTTAGACCAGGGTCAGTAGGACTCTGGCACCCTATTCCCTTTATAGTGCACTACTTTAGACCAGGGTCAGTAGGACTCTGGCACCCTATTCCCTTTATAGTGCACTACTTTAGACCCCAGGGCGGTAGGACTCTGGCACCCTATTCCCTTTATAGTGCACTACTTTAGACCAGGGTCAGTAGGACTATGGCACCCTATTCCCTTTATAGTGCACTACTTTAGACCAGGGTCAGTAGGACTCTGGCACCCTACTCCCTTTATAGTGCACTACTTTAGACCAGGGTCAGAAGGACTCTGGCACCCTATTCCCTTTATAGTGCGCTACTTTAGACCAGGGTCAATAGGACTCTGGCACCCTATTCCCTTTATAGTGCACTACTTTAGACCAGGGTCAGTAGGACTCTGGCACCCTATTCCCTTTATAGTGCACTACTTTAGACCAGGGTCAATAGGACTATGGCACCCTATTTCCTTTATAGTGCACTACTTTAGACCAGGGTCAATAGGATTCTGGCACGCTATTCTCTTTATAGTGCACTACTTTAGACCAGGGTCAATAGGACTCTGGCACCCTATTCCCTTTATAGTGCACTACTTTAGACCAGGGTCAGTAGGACTCTGGCACCCTATTCCCTTTATAGTGCACTACTTTAGACCAGGGTCAGTAGGACTCTGGCACCCTATTCCCTTTATAGTGCACTACTTTAGACCAGGGTCAGTAGGACTCTGGCACCCTATTCACTTTATAGTGCACTACTTTAGACCAGGGTCAATAGGACTCTGGCACCCTATTCCCTTTATAGTGCACTACTTTAGACCAGGGTCAGTAGGACTCTGGCACCCTATTCCCTTTATAGTGCACTACTTTAGACCAGGATCAATAGGACTCTGGCACCCTATTCCCTTTATAGTGTGCTACTTTAGACCAGGGTCAATAGGACTCTGGCACCCTATTCCCTTTATAGTGCACTACTTTAGACCAGGGTCAGTAGGACTCTGGCACCCTATTCCCTTTATAGTGCACTACTTTAGACCAGGGTCAGTAGGACTCTGGCACCCTATTCCCTTTATAGTGCACTACTTTAGACCAGGGTCCTGAGTGTCTGGAGTGTGAGTATGTGTATTCATCGTTACACAATGACACACACAAACACACAAACACACAGACACACAGACGTACACACACATGTACACAAACAGAGAGAGTTCAAAACACTTATCATGTGACAAGGTTCACCTGAGAGCACGGTAATTATGAATCAACACTGAACCGAAGGGTCTATGGAAGTACTCTGTCATTATAATCGTGTGAACATGACAAACACCTTCATGATGTATTAGGCTAAAGGAGAGGTGGTACTACTATAATACTACATGATGTATTAGGGTCATGGAGAGGTGGTACTACTATAATACTACATGATGTTACTACATTAGGGTCATGGAGAGGTGGTACTACATGATGTATTAGGGTCATGGAGAGGTGGTACTACTATATTACTACATCATGTAGTAATATAGTAGTACCACCTCTCCATGACCCTAATACATCATGTAGTACCACCTCTCCATGACCCTAATGTAGTAACATCATGATGTATTAGGGTCACGGAGAGGTGGTACTACATGATGTATTAGGGTCACGGAGAGGTGGTACTACTATATTACTACATGATGTATTAGGGTCACAGAGAGGTGGTACTACTATATTACTACATGATGTATTAGGGTCATGGAGAGGTGGTACTACTATATTACTACATGATGTATTAGGGTCATGGAGAGGTGGTACTACTATATTACTACATGATGTATTAGGGTCACGGAGAGGTGTTACTACATGATGTATTAGGGTCACGGAGAGGTGGCACTACTATATTACTACATGATGTATTATGGTCATGGAGAGGTGGTACTACTATATTACTACATGATGTATTAGGGTCATGGAGAGGTGGTACTACTATATTACTACATGATGTATTAGGGTCACGGAGAGGTGGTACTACTATATTACTACATGATGTATTAGGGTCATGGAGAGGTGGTACTACTATATTACTACATGATGTATTAGGGTCATGGAGAGGTGGTACTACTATATTACTACATGATGTATTAGAGTCACGGAGAGGTGGTACTACTATATTACTACATGATGTATTAGGGTCATGGAGAGGTGGTACTACTATATTACTACATGATGTATTAGGGTCATGGAGAGGTGGTACTAAAATATTACTACATGATGTATTAGGGTCATGGAGAGGTGGTACTACTATATTACTACATGATGTATTAGGGTCACGGAGAGGTGGTACTACATGATGTATTAGGGTCACGGAGAGGTGGTACTACTATATTACTACATGATGTATTAGGGTCATGGAGAGGTGGTACTACTATATTACTACATGATGTATTAGGGTCATGGAGAGGTGGTACTACTATATTACTACATGATGTATTAGGGTCACGGAGAGGTGGTACTACTATATTACTACATGATGTATTAGGGTCATGGAGAGGTGGTACTACTATATTACTACATGATGTATTAGGGTCATGGAGAGGTGGTACTACTATATTACTACATGATGTATTAGGGTCACGGAGAGGTGGTACTACATGATGTATTAGGGTCACGGAGAGGTGGTACTACTATATTACTACATGATGTATTAGACTAATGGAGAGGTGGTACTACTATATTACTACATGATGTATTAGGGTCACGGAGAGGTGGTACTACTATATTACTACATGATGTATTAGGCTAATGGAGAGGTGGTACTACTATATTACTACATGATGTACTGGGGTCACGGAGAGGTGGTACTACTATATTACTACATGATGTATTAGACTAATGGAGAGGTGGTACTACTATATTACTACATGATGTACTGGGGTCACGGAGAGGTGGTACTACTATAATACTACATGATGTATTAGGGTCATGGAGAGGTGGTACTACTATATTACTACATGATGTATTAGGGTCATGAGAGGTGGTACTACTATATTACTACATGATGTATTAGGGTCATGGAGAGGTGGTACTACTATAATACTACATGATCTATTAGGGTCATGGAGAGGTGGTACTACATGATGTATTAGGGTCATGGAGAGGTGGTACTACTATATTACTACATGATGTATTAGGGTCATGGAGAGGTGGTACTACTATAATACTACATGATCTATTAGGGTCATGGAGAGGTGGTACTACTATATTACTACATGATGTATTAGGGTCATGGAGAGGTGGTACTACTATATTACTACATGATGTATTAGGGTCACGGAGAGGCGGTACTACTATATTACTACATGATGTATTAGGGTCATGGAGAGGTGGTACTACTATATTACTACATGATGTATTAGGGTCATGGAGAGGTGGTACTAAAATATTACTACATGATGTATTAGGGTCATGGAGAGGTGGTACTACTATATTACTACATGATGTATTAGGGTCACGGAGAGGTGGTACTACATGATGTATTAGGGTCACGGAGAGGTGGTACTACTATATTACTACATGATGTATTAGACTAATGGAGAGGTGGTACTACTATATTACTACATGATGTATTAGGGTCACGGAGAGGTGGTACTACTATATTACTACATGATGTATTAGGGTCATGGAGAGGTGGTACTACTATATTACTACATGATGTATTAGGGTCATGGAGAGGTGGTACTAAAATATTACTACATGATGTATTAGGGTCATGGAGAGGTGGTACTACTATATTACTACATGATGTATTAGGGTCACGGAGAGGTGGTACTACTATATTACTACATGATGTATTAGACTAATGGAGAGGTGGTACTACTATATTACTACATGATGTATTAGGGTCACGGAGAGGTGGTACTACTATATTACTACATGATGTATTAGGGTCATGGAGAGGTGGTACTACTATATTACTACATGATGTATTAGGGTCATGGAGAGGTGGTACTACTATATTACTACATGATGTATTAGGGTCACGGAGAGGTGGTACTACTATATTACTACATGATGTATTAGGGTCATGGAGAGGTGGTACTACTATATTACTACATGATGTATTAGGGTCATGGAGAGGTGGTACTACTATATTACTACATGATGTATTAGGGTCACGGAGAGGTGGTACTACATGATGTATTAGGGTCACGGAGAGGTGGTACTACTATATTACTACATGATGTATTAGACTAATGGAGAGGTGGTACTACTATATTACTACATGATGTATTAGGGTCACGGAGAGGTGGTACTACTATATTACTACATGATGTATTAGGCTAATGGAGAGGTGGTACTACTATATTACTACATGATGTACTGGGGTCACGGAGAGGTGGTACTACTATATTACTACATGATGTATTAGGGTCATGGAGAGGTGGTACTACTATATTACTACATGATGTATTAGACTAATGGAGAGGTGGTACTACATGATGTATTAGGGTCACGGAGAGGTGGTACTACTATATTACTACATGATGTATTAGACTAATGGAGAGGTGGTACTACTATATTACTACATGATGTATTAGGGTCACGGAGAGGTGGTACTACTATATTACTACATGATGTATTAGGGTCATGGAGAGGTGGTACTACTATATTACTACATGATGTATTAGGGTCATGGAGAGGTGGTACTAAAATATTACTACATGATGTATTAGGGTCATGGAGAGGTGGTACTACTATATTACTACATGATGTATTAGGGTCACGGAGAGGTGGTACTACATGATGTATTAGGGTCACGGAGAGGTGGTACTACTATATTACTACATGATGTATTAGGGTCATGGAGAGGTGGTACTACTATATTACTACATGATGTATTAGGGTCATGGAGAGGTGGTACTACTATATTACTACATGATGTATTAGGGTCACGGAGAGGTGGTACTACATGATGTATTAGGGTCACGGAGAGGTGGTACTACTATATTACTACATGATGTATTAGACTAATGGAGAGGTGGTACTACTATATTACTACATGATGTATTAGGGTCACGGAGAGGTGGTACTACTATATTACTACATGATGTATTAGGCTAATGGAGAGGTGGTACTACTATATTACTACATGATGTACTGGGGTCACGGAGAGGTGGTACTACTATATTACTACATGATGTATTAGACTAATGGAGAGGTGGTACTACTATATTACTACATGATGTACTGGGGTCACGGAGAGGTGGTACTACTATAATACTACATGATGTATTAGGGTCATGGAGAGGTGGTACTACTATATTACTACATGATGTATTAGGGTCATGAGAGGTGGTACTACTATATTACTACATGATGTATTAGGGTCATGGAGAGGTGGTACTACTATAATACTACATGATCTATTAGGGTCATGGAGAGGTGGTACTACATGATGTATTAGGGTCATGGAGAGGTGGTACTACATGATGTATTAGGGTCATGGAGAGGTGGTACTACTATATTACTACATGATGTATTAGGGTCATGGAGAAGTGGTACTACTATAATACTACATGATCTATTAGGGTCATGGAGAGGTGGTACTACTATATTACTACATGATGTATTAGGGTCATGGAGAGGTGGTACTACTATATTACTACATGATGTATTAGGGTCACGGAGAGGTGGTACTACTATATTACTACATGATGTATTAGGGTCATGGAGAGGTGGTACTACTATATTACTACATGATGTATTAGGGTCATGGAGAGGTGGTACTAAAATATTACTACATGATGTATTAGGGTCATGGAGAGGTGGTACTACTATATTACTACATGATGTATTAGGGTCACGGAGAGGTGGTACTACATGATGTATTAGGGTCACGGAGAGGTGGTACTACTATATTACTACATGATGTATTAGACTAATGGAGAGGTGGTACTACTATATTACTACATGATGTATTAGGGTCACGGAGAGGTGGTACTACTATATTACTACATGATGTATTAGGGTCATGGAGAGGTGGTACTACTATATTACTACATGATGTATTAGGGTCATGGAGAGGTGGTACTAAAATATTACTACATGATGTATTAGGGTCATGGAGAGGTGGTACTACTATATTACTACATGATGTATTAGGGTCACGGAGAGGTGGTACTACATGATGTATTAGGGTCACGGAGAGGTGGTACTACTATATTACTACATGATGTATTAGACTAATGGAGAGGTGGTACTACTATATTACTACATGATGTATTAGGGTCACGGAGAGGTGGTACTACTATATTACTACATGATGTATTAGGGTCATGGAGAGGTGGTACTACTATATTACTACATGATGTATTAGGGTCATGGAGAGGTGGTACTACTATATTACTACATGATGTATTAGGGTCATGGAGAGGTGGTACTACATGATGTAGTAGGGTCATGGAGAGGTGGTACTACTATATTACTACATGATGTATTAGGGTCATGGAGAGGTGGTACTACATGATGTATTAGGGTCATGGAGAGGTGGTACTACTATAATACTACATGATGTATTAGGGTCATGGAGAGGTGGTACTACATGATGTAGTAGGGTCATGGAGAGGTGGTACTACTATATTACTACATGATGTATTAGGGTCATGGAGAGGTGGTACTACTATATTACTACATGATGTATTAGGGTCATGGAGAGGTGGTACTACTATATTACTACATGATGTATTAGGGTCATGGAGAGGTGGTACTACTATATTACTAGTCTATGCTGTGTGCAAACATGACGTTTCTACAACCCAAACGGCAACCTATTCCCTCATACATTGTGCACTACTTTTGACCAGAGCAATCTATGAGCCCTCTATGAGCCCTGGTCGAAAGTACACTCCTAGAAAAAAAAAACATTTTCAAAAGGGGTTCTTCGACTATCGCCATAGGATAACCCTTTTTGGTTCCAGGTACAATCCCTTTGGGTTCCATGTAGAACCCTCTGTGAAAGTTTTTTTTTACATGGAACCCAAAAGAGCTCTCCTGGGAACCAAAAAGGGATCTTCAAAGGGTTCTCCTATGGAGACAGCCAAAAGAACCCTTTTCGGTTCTAGATTGCAAATTGTTTTTCTAAGGGTGTATTGCACTACATAGGTAATAGGGCTTCATTAGGGATGCATATATTGTGTTCAGTTTCCAGAAGGAATTCCATGTTTATACTATAAGCACTTAAGGATTGTTTAATTACAGAACAAAACTACCGCACTGTTGCTTCATGAAATAGTGAAGGCATAGAAATGATTGGCCAAGCCAAATCATTTTATATATGTATATATATATATATATATATATATATATATATATATATATATATATATATATATATAAGGCTCCAATAGTGAAACCACCGAAAGTAGAGAGCCACAAACCAATTTTTTTTCAAACAACACTTTTGAAAATAGGACACGCTGAGGCATAATTGTATAAACCTCGTCTCTCGATATGGACCATTGTTGTTCATTATTAGAAACAGTTTAGGCTTCAGAATGCAATGCCACTCCGAGCAGGCAAGTTGCCAAGGTTGATGGACGTAAACAGTACCTAAATAGCTATGATAAAATGTGAATGATTCCCTCATGAATCAGAACACTAAACAAACACACACGGATCTACTGGGTGTCTATTGGGTTCAGTGAAAACACAAATCAATTGCTCTTCCTAAGTGTTTAAGTGCACCTTGGGGGGGGGGGGGACACTTCTGAGAAGGAACCTAAAAATAGCAGCCTACGCTCCCACACCAATGCCTCAAAAAGCAAACAAATGATAGTTTATCCACTTACAACAGGGTGAGGTTATCAAGACAATATTTAAAAATAGTAAAAAAAATAAAAACAGAATGAACGTGTATTTGATATCCTCCATAAATGTTTCTCTTCTGTACGTTCAGCCTCAGACTGAGAGAAAGCATTTTGCGTTTGGTCAATAGAAATAATATAGATATCCCCCAACTGGAAGGTTTCAAACGTCTCCATGGAGAACTGGTACGTGAGTAAAATATTAAAATACATCCCACGGTAACATTACAACACACGTTTACCATTGAATCAATTATACACCAGTGTTATGTTCCCTGTATATCAAACAGTATAGCCAAGCTGTAGCGAGATAATTGCACTACATTGTAACATTGCGGTATGACGTTGCAGAGCGGTGATGAACGTAATAAGATATATTGTCCTTTTTTGATACAATGTTACTAAATTGGGTGGTTTCAAAAGGGGCTCGCTCTCGCGTAACGCAAGGCAAGCCAATGTAACAGCTGTAAACCTACATGAAAGAAATACCTACTGGCTCCCACTAGCCTGTCATAATGTGGAATTGGATCTAGCTAGATAAATCATGTTTTCAGCAAGTCAGAGGTAACCGTGTAACAACATTGGGTAACATCAACCAGTAGGCTTTATTCAACAAAACTCATCTATATGTTCTACCTAGAAGAGAAAATAAGCCATACGTCTACAGACCCAGCCTATCCAACATTAGATACGTTCTGGTGACTGGAATGTGACCTAATAAACTATTAAACAACAACAAAACCTCAGATCATTTGCAAGGCAGGCCCTGCAAAGTAGCAAACCATTGTAATAATGTTGACATAACACAGTTATCGCTATAGCCAGCCCTTGCAGATCTCTCTGTACATTCCTTGCAAGTGATGTCAATAGCTTTAAAAAACAATAACTAGCCAATTCACCCACGAAACCAGTGCCTGATTTGGACTACAATAGGTTCCGGTACTCATTTTGGGTGCCGGTACTGTTTATATTTACGCGCAGGAGCTCCACAATACATTTGAGCTAATATTCTATTCGAGGAACAGGAGCTCAAGCAGTAGAACATTGTAGGTGCCAGTACTCAAGCTCCTGTGAGCTCCTGTCCAAGTCAAGCACTGCACGAAACCCATGATATTAGGTGAAATAAAGAAAGTCAATTCATGTTATTAGCTAGCGAACACCATATCGAACAGTCACCACATATCTACTTGCAATGCACCTGTTTTTAGTCCCGTTTTGAAAGCCAGGAAACGACCAGCAGCGACTTGACTAACACCGGCAGCTGCAAAGGGGCAAAACAAGTCTGAAATAGAAGCTAGCTGAGCAGCAGGCAGAAGGCTCGGAATGATTAGCTCGCTGCCGCGGAGGACCCAGCTCGGCCAGCGCTGGATCGCGAGCCAGATCTCTGGTCATGACTTTGGCAAGTTTGCCATTCTGTAGCTAATGGCACGAAGTAGCTCGCTACACTGAGACTCTTGCCCGATCCATGCTCGTTTGGCGAGCTAAATGGCGTGTGTGTGTGTGTATATATATATATATATATCCAACGCAGTCGTGTGTTGCCCGTACCCTCATATTTGTATACATAGAGGGGAGGGGAATAATTATCACTCTCTCCATCTCCTTGAATTTCTTTTTATCCTGAAATTGAACACTTTCACTGACGGAGCAGGCAGACTCGATCAGTAGATCCAAGAATCGAATGTCACATAGAAGACAATATAAGAGATTTAAAAAATATAAAGCCCTTATATCGGGAACTGACCTTTTAATCTGCGCATGTATTATATTCCTTGAAATCCTCTTCTTTGTAGCGGGATTGAAAAGATCACTACGGGAACAGACTGGTTTGGGAGTGAGACACTCCTTCTCGGGACGTCTCCGACTAAAAAAGCAAAGGTGTCTACTTGCGTTCGGCTGTTGCCTTTTCCTTAGACCTTGAGTTAAAGTGACAGTCTCCACACGAAGCTTGTGTCGGGTCCACCACCTTTTGGGAAAGCAACAGCCCTAACCTACTAAAAAACGCGCCACTGGTATTAGATTACAAGTCCTACTTGGCTTCTCTGCGATGGTATGTAGGCTACTGCTGGGAAGGAAATCAAGTTTACAAAAAAAACAACTAATGAAGCCAGGGGCAATCACATGACGAGCTAGGTGGCAAAAACAACCTTCCGGATCAACTAGAGAGGTATAATTACACCCATTTAGCCCGCTCTCTCTCCCCGATGCGCACACTAAGTGTCTGCCAGCTAGGTCTTTGAGCTCTGTCTGAGAAGAGAGCCTGTAGGAATGAATTCCCGTCCCCCGGTCTGAAGAGGGAGGGAGGGAGGCAGCGCCTCGAATTACTCCGCCCCCACATTCTCTCTTCATTTATTTTCAACCTTCTCAAATTCAGTGTGTATGGGGTCAATTTCACGCCATATGTATTAAATTCAAAATAAAATAAATCGTGAACATGACAAATAAAGTTGAGAATGTAAACATTATATTTTCGAGCGGGTGAAGTAATGGACGTTGAAATCAAAAACCAAACAATTTTAAGCAAAATTTATAGAATTCTAAACAAAAATAAGACATCAAAAGCAAAACCCAATAACCCTTAAGCAAATCATTGTAAAGCGAAAGCAAAACTCCGTGACAACTGTTACATAATGAAAAAATCGTTTTCGGTTAAATTTTCCCAGCAACCAATCCTATTGAATAGATTTTCATACGAGTTTTGCTCTCGCTTTTAAATGATTTGCTTACAATTATTTGGGGTTTTCTTTTGATGTCATGTTTTTTTTTTTTTTTTTTTACAATTCTATACATTTTGCTTTCAATTGTTTGGTTTTTGATATCAACATCCATTACCTTACCCACTCTAAAATATAATGTTTACATTCTCAACTAAATTGATTTTGTTTTGAATTCAATACAAATTGCGTTAAATTGTCCACATACAGCCCATTGGAAAATAATTATTGAGAAATATGCATATAATTCCAGAAAGCTACCACAGTGACCCACACACGAACATGATTAGCTTAGAATAGCCTAAAACAAAATAGAGTAGAATATAATTGAATTGAATAGACCAGGCATAGCATCTGCAAATCTGTGTACACAACAAAAATAAACTTAGATTTTATCTGCTGTCTATTTGTTTTGGTGCTGTGATGTGTTTCTTGCTAGCTAGGCTGTGTTATTAATGTGTAGCCAGTGGACATTGATTAGCACATGTGAGGACTATACAGTAAAAATGAATATTTTCAGGTGTCTGATGGGAATTCTTTGAGAGCGTCAAGAACTCCGTATGTGGTTCAAAGTTATACAATGCAATCTGCAATGATTTGGTATGTTCTCTGAACTAGATTTTCATAGTGTGATGCATACCATACAGCTGGGTGCTACCTGTAGTTTGACATAGGCTACTGGGTGTGCTATACCATAGTGATACACTGTGGTAATTCATTTTCTTATTCTAGATTACATTATAATGTAATGTAATTGAAGATAGAGCCTGTATTTTTTTAACATTCTAGTTACAGTATCGGTCATATATAATCAGGGGCCGTTTTGTTCATATCATCTAGGTCAGGGATGGGCAACTCACGGGCCGCATGCCTGCTTTTGTAGGCCGGTAGACCAACACATTAAAATAAAAAATTAAAAGAAACATTTTAAATACCCATGAGCCACTGTGGTTGCGCATGATGAGTTTCATTTTTTTTGCGTCCCCCATCGAAGTTGCCCATCCGTGATCTAGGTATAGGGATATTTTCTGAGGTTGTACTAAATGTTAATTTACATGAAAGGCACTGTCTGGGACTGAGAAAGAGATATGTAGAGAATATAGTATAATAACTAGAGCAAGAGAATAATAAGAATGGCAGGTCTTTCAGTATGACACTGTGAACGTTGGGGGCAATCCATCAGAGTGTGTCTAATGACAAGTGACCAGGGAGACTCCCAGAGAGTATTCTAGTTTGCCAGGCTTCAAATCCTATTTGCTTATTTTGGTATTTTTTAGTTGCAGGTATTACGGAAAAAACTATGTTTTTGTGTCCCAAATTGCATTCCCTATGTAGTGCACTACTTTTGACCAGGGCCCATCGGGCTCTGGTCAAAAGTAGTGCCCTATTTGGAAAATTACTTCTATTCTGTCATTCCCAACAGGGAAAAGGTCTACTATTCTTTCATTCCCAACAGGGAAAAGGTCTACTATTCTGTCATTCCCAACAGGGAAAAGGTTTTCTATTCTGTCATTCCCAACAGGGAAAAGGTCTACTATTCTGTCATTCCCAATCGGGAAAAGGTCTACTATTCTGTCATTCCCAATCGGGAAAAGTTCTTCCATTCTGTCATTCCCAACAGGGAAAAAGGGGCTTATAACACTGTATTGGAAGAAATGTTACAAACATGAGGACTTCACGGATGGAAGCTATTCTAAGCATGTAGAGAAGTTATCAATTCTAACTATAAGACTATATAACATGTACATGCTCAGACAAAGCTATAGGTTCAGTATATTAGGACATGAATAGGCCATGGACATCTGATCACTTGTCTTAATTGTCCCAAATCTCTTGTGTAGCAGATTATAGCCACATGTTGTACATTAAGGCTACATTTAATATCTGATCATTGCCCCTGATGTAACTTATTGTGTTTGAGGGGTTCTGCTACAAATCATAATGAATCCCAAATATATGTACAGTTTGTTTTCCACCACAAAGCATTATTAACCCAATCAGTAGTTAAATAGCCTCCCCAGGACATCTCAGTTAAGATGCTTGTCCCCCTTATTAATATTTCATCATGACCTCATAAAAATGGAACACAAAACACTGAAGGGAGGTGGGGAACTGGGAGCACAGAGAGGAGCAGGGAGAGAGGGTGTCACGGCTTTCGTTGTGGGAAGGAGGAGCGGACCAAAATGCAGCGTGGTTGTTATTCATTTTATTTTAATAAGGAAACTATACACGATTAAAATAACAAACGTGCGAAAACCGAAAACAGCCCTATCTGGTGCAAAACACAGAGACAGGAACAATCACCCACAAACACACAGTGAAACCCAGGCTACCTAAATATGGTTCCCAATCAGAGACAATGACTAACACCTGCCCCTGATTGAGAACCATATCAGGCCAAACACAGAAATAGACAAACAAGACATCCAACATAGAATGCCCACTCAGATCACACCCTGACCAACCAAAACATAGAAACATACAAAGTAAACTATGGCCAGGGCGTGTCAGAGGGGGAATGGAGGGAGCAGGGGGAGAAAGCGGGTGGAGGGGAGTAGAGAGAGAGAGAGAGAGGGGGAGAGATAAAGAGAGAGGGAGAGATAGAGAGAAAAAGGGAGAGCGAGGGAGGGAGGGAAGTGCTTATGAGGGAAGTAATCTGTGTCCAGAATGACATGAAATAGTATTCCATGTGTAGGCAGAAGTCACATGGTCTTTGGTGGTAACAGTGGCTAATGGTTCATCAATATGCATAGAAAGCAGACAGATTACAGTGGCAGGCAAGTTATTGGATATAACACTGTACATAATGAAAGAATTCAGACCCCTTTACTTTTCCCACATTTTGTTATGTTACAGCCTTATTAAAAAAAATGTATTAAATAAATATTTTTTCTTATCAATCTACCCGTAATGACAAAGCGAAAACAGGTTCCCCTGTGAAGGCAGGGTGAGCAGGTCTGAAGGAAGCAGTAGAGCAGGGGTCGAGGGCAGAGAAGCAGGACCGACGAGACGAGGGACCGCTGATAGGGACCAGAGGCAGAGCGGATGTAACTGTATTGGAGAGAAAAGCAGCGTCGGGCTCGGGAACAACAGGATAGCAAGAACTATACATGAACAAATGGCTTGAAACGGAAACTGACTGAGCAGAGATTACGATCTGGCAGCGTGGAAGTGGCAGGGCTGAGTATTTTTAGAGGTCTTGATTATGGAAAAGGTTGCAGCTGGTGGGGATCTGCTCTGTCTCCAGCACACCTGTCTCCGTTCACACAACCACATACACACAGAGGGAGGGAGAAAGCACTGGGGGAGTGGCAGCAGGTTAAGGAGACACAGGATGAGAAGTAGAGGGTGTGGCGTGTGGCAGGGGCAGATGTAACAGACAGTGCATGTCAGAGCAAAAACCAAGCCGTGAGGTTGAAGGAATTGTCCATAGAGCTCCGAGACAGGATTGTGTTGAGTCACAGATCTGGGGAAGGGTACCAAAACATTGAACATTGAAGGAGCTACAGAGTTCCTCTGTGGAGATGGGAGAATCTTACAGAAGGACATCCATCTCTGCATCACTCATCAGGCCTTTATGGTAGAGTGGCCAGACAGAAGCCACTCCACAGTAGAAGGTACATGACAGCCTGCTTGGAGTTTGCCAAAAGGCACCTAAAGACTCTCAAACCACGTGAAACAAGATTCTCTGTCTGATGAAACCAAAGTTGAACTCTTTGGATCGAATGCCAAGCGTCACATTTGGGGAAACCTGTCACCATCCCTACGGTGAAGAATGATAGTGGCAGCATCATGCTGTGGGGATGTTTTTCAGCGGCAGGTACTAGGAGACTAGTCAGGATCGAGGGAAAGATGAACAGAGCAAATTACAGAGAGATCCTTGATGAAAACCTGCTCCAGAGCTCTCAGGACCTCAGTATGGGGTGATGGTTCACCTTCCAACAGGACAATGACCCTAAGCACACAGCCAAGACAACAAGTCTCTGGATGTCCTTGAGTGTCTGAACCAGAGCCAGGACTTGAACCCAATTCAAACATCTATTGAGGGACCTGAAGATAGCTGTGCAGCAACACTCCCCATCCAACCTGACAGAGCTTGAGTGTCTCAACCAGAGCCAGGACTTGAACCCAATTCAAACATCTCTGTCGAGACCTGAAGATAGCTGTCCAGCAACACTCCCCATCCAACCTGACAGAGCTTGAGTGTCTCAACCAGAGCCAGGACTTGAACCCAATTCAAACATCTATTGAGGGACCTGAAGATAGCTGTGCAGCAACACTCCCCATCCAACCTGACAGAGCTTGAGTGTCTCAACCAGAGCCAGGACTTGAACCCAATTCAAACATCTCTGTCGAGACCTGAAGATAGCTGTGCAGCAACACTCCCCATCCAACCTGACAGAGCTTGAGTGTCTCAACCAGAGCCAGGACTTGAACCCAATTCAAACATCTCTGTCGAGACCTGAAGATAGCTGTGCAGCAACACTCCCCATCCAACCTGACAGAGCTTGAGTGTCTCAACCAGAGCCAGGACTTGAACCCAATTCAAACATCTCTGTCGAGACCTGAAGATAGCTGTGCAGCAACACTCCCCATCCAACCTGACAGAGCTTGAGTGTCTCAACCAGAGCCAGGACTTGAACCCAATTCAAACATCTCTGTCGAGACCTGAAGATAGCTGTGCAGCAACACTCCCCATCCAACCTGACAGAGCTTGAGTGTCTCAACCAGAGCCAGGACTTGAACCCAATTCAAACATCTCTGTCGAGACCTGAAGATAGCTGTGCAGCAACACTCCCCATCCAACCTGACAGAGCTTGACAGGATCTCCAGTGAGAGTCTCCATATACAGCCCATCTTGTAGCCTCATACCCATCTCTGCCAAAGGTGCTTCAACAAAGTACTGAGTAAAGGGTCTGAATACTTATGTGAATGTGATATTTCAGCTTTTTATTTTTAATATATTTTAAACCTGTTTTTGCTTTGTGATTATGAGGTATTGCGTGGAGACTGATCAGGGGGAAAAACTATTTAATACATTTTAGAATAATGCTGTAATGTAACAAAATCTAGAAAAAAGTCAAGGGGTCTGAATTCTTTCCGAATGCACTGTATATATTGGTTGCCAATTGGTTAGAGCATTGGGCCAATAACTGAAAGGTTGCTAGATTAAATCCCTGCGCTGACAAGGTAAAAATATATCGTTCTGCCCCTGAACAAGGTAGTTAACACACTGTTCCTTGGCAGTCATTGTAAATAAGATTTTTTCTTAAACTGACTTGCCTAGTTAAATAAAGGTAATATATATATATATATATATATATATATATATATATATATATATATATATATATATATATTCGCAATATATTTGATCGCTGTCCTGTGTTGTTGTGATTAGGAAGCTGTCTTTCTCATAATCTCCTGTCAGAGTGCAGACTTGCAGGTCATGGAGGATATATACTGTAAATGAAGATGAATAATGAATTGATCAATAGATGAATAATTGATTTGATCCCTGAAGGGAGATGCCATTCAACCTCAGTAAATGTTCAGTCTTGGATCAGTATTTATATTTATTATTTATATATATATTTATATTTGTGTTTATATTTATATTGATTTATATGTATTTATATTTATTAATATTGTTTTGTTATGTAAAGACAAAGAACACATTTCTTATATCAAGTCACACCTATCTTTGTTGATAATGTGTTCTCCTTGAACGTCTATTTTACATGGAATATGCATGGAGGGTCTGTCATGACAACACTATGAAAATTTACCTTGTCTTACTTTCTGTTTTACTTCCACTTCCGTGATTCTTAATCCACACTTCTCTTCAGGTGCTGAGCTTTCCTAGATTACCACGGGTATTAACGGCAGGATTATCTTTCAATAATCACCCTAATCTTCCATTCTCCACAGATCAACTTTACATAAAGACTTCATTAATTCCTTCAGCGCTCACTCTGCCCTATCTATCTAAGTATGATTCTCATCATGAAAAATGACATTACACAGCATTTATCTCATCCAAGATTAGAATTGCAATACGGTCGAGTGCTCCAGGCTCTTTGAGCATCACTGAACCATGCATGAGAGCACCAGCTGTTCTGGACGACTGTGTGATGGCGCTTGTGAGTAAGACCTTTAAACATGTTAACATTCACAAGGCCACAGGGCCAGACGAACTACCAGGACTCGTACTCGGAGTATGCGCTGATCAGCTGGCAAGTGTCTTCACTGATATTTTCAAACTCTCTCTGACCCAGTCTGTAGTACCTGCATGTTTCAAGCAGACCACCGTAGCCACTGTGCCCAAGAACACCAAGGTAGCCTGTCTAAATGACTATCGCCCCGTAGCACTCACAAGGCTGGTCATGGCTCACATAAACACTATCACTATAAACACTACCCAGACACCCGGGAGCCACTCCAATTCGCATTCCGCCCCAACAGATTCACAGATGATGCAATCTCTATTGCACTCAACACTGCCCTTTCTCACCTGGAAAAAAGGAACACCTACGTGTGGTGAGGGTAGGCAACAGCACATCTGTCACGCTGACCCTCAACACGGGGGCCCCTCTGGGGTGTGCTTAGTCCCCCCCCTGTACTCCCTGTTCACCAACAAATGTGTGGCTGCGCACAACTTCAAAACCATCATTAAGTTTGCCGACGGCACAATGGTGGTAGGCCTGATCATCAGCGACGAAGAGACAGCCTATAGGGAGGAGGTCAGAGACTGGCACCACACTGCCAGGACAACATCCTCTCCCTCAACCAGCAAGACAAAGGAGCTAATCGTGAACTACAGGAAACAGAGGGCTGAGCACGCCCCCATTCACATCGACGGGGCTGTAGTGCAGCGGGTCGAGAGCTTCAAGTTCCTTGGTGTCCACATCACTAAGGATCTATCATGGTCTAAACACACCAACACAGTCATGAAGAGGGTATGACAATGCCTCTTCCCTCTCAGGAGGCTGAAACAATATGGGATGGGTCCTCAAATCCTCAAAAAGTTATACAGCTGCACCATTGAGAGCATCTTGACTGGCTGCATTACTGCTTGTTATAGCAACTGCTTGACCAGCGACCGCATGGAGCTTCATAGGGTAGGGTGTACAGCCCAGTACATCACTGGGGCCAAGCTCCCTGCCATCCAGGATCTCTACACCAGGCGGTGTCAGAGGAAGGCCTTACAAATTGTAAAAGACTCCAGCCACTCAAGTCATAGACTGTTCTCTCTGCTGCCACACGGCAAGCGGAACTGATGAACCAAGTCGGGAACCAACAGGACCCTGAACAGCTTCGACCCCCAAGCCATAAGATTGCTAAATACTTAGTTGAATAGCTACCCTGACTACCTGTATGGACCCTTTTTGCGCTAACTGTTTTGCACTAACTTCACTTTAATCCTAGTTACAGTAGATGTATATATACTGTATCTGCCACAATTACTTTGTACCCCTGCACACTGACTTGGTACTGGTACCCCCTTCTATATAGCCAAGTCATTGTTATGGAAAGAGCCGGTGTTCCTAATGTTTTGTACACTAGATACACAATGAATTAATGTTACTCATTGTGTATCTATTATTACTGGTATTATTACATGTTTTACTTTGTGATTATTTTATCTGTTGTCATTCTTTCTGCATTGTTCGGGAAGGTAAGTAAACCTTTCAACCTTTCATTTTTTTATTGAAACGTTAATTTTAACAGGTTGTCCCATTGAGGACAAAACATTTTCAAGCGAGACCAGAAATATTGTATCTATCCCTTCTGGTTGTAATCAGATATACTCTCAACACTACCCAATAAGGATGATTCTTTAGGCTATGTTCCTCACCCAGTGGAGAGTATATATCAATGAAATGTATTTATAAAGCCCTTCTTACATCAGCCGATGTCACAAAGTGCTTATACAGAGACCCAGCCTAAAACCCCAAACAGCAAGCAATGCAGATGTAGGAGCACGGTGGCTAGGAAAAACTCCCTAGAAAGGCTGGATCGTGGGAAGAAACCTAGAGAGGAACCAGTCTCCGAGGGGTGGCCAGTCCCCTTCTGGCTGTGCCGGGTGGAGATTAGAAACCTAGAGAGGAACCAGTCTCCGAGGGGTGGCCAGTCCTCTTCTGGCACTGCCAGGTTGAGATTATAACAGTACAGTAGAGTTTTACAGGTAACAATGGGCGATTGAGAGACTAAATCAGAGATTATTTTTAGTGTAGGGACCAGGCACCATACAGACTGTGATTTTTTAAAATGTAATTCCACAGCCAATGAAGTCCATAGGGAGTTTTCCTCCCTGTCAATGAATTGAATTCACTTTTAAAACAAATCTATTCAACAGGTTGAAGACAGAAGAGAGAAGCGAGTGCTGTCTAATTTGCAAATGAAAGGTGCCGGGGGTAGGAGGGTTGGAAGTACAAGGAGACAAAGTAATGAATGTTTGGCTTGAGTCTGCAGGGGATAGGCCCCACACTATCATGTCCTGTCACTCCATAGAGATGCATTACAGCACCTGCTGCCCTGTGAACAGACATATTCTGCTGAAAGACCAGCCAAGACCTAACAATCTCTAGGCCAGTGTTTTCCAACCCAGTCCCCGGACCCTCGTTCCACATATCGGTTCAATAGAGCTACTTGTCACGCCCTAGGGCAATATTCCCCAATCACAGCCACCCTTACAGTCACCTACAGATGTAGGATCATAATTTGAACCAGTTTCACACAGCAAGAAATCATCCTGCAGCAACAGTTAATATGAATTGTTCTGTGAATTATAATTCATTTACTTTATTGTAGGGGTTGATCCATTTTTCATTAGGGCAAATCAAGTCTGCCATTTTAAAGTGAAATTGACAGACTTCAGAAGTCATTTTGAACCTCAAAAGCACTACAAGTTTCAAATGTCCTTCCCTATATTACTGTTCCACCCTAACAGTCACCTGGCTGTCCCTATAGGGCAATGGTTCCCAAGCTGGTCGCTGGCTGGGTCACCCCATCCATTCGACATAAACTCAGCAAAAAAAAATAATAGCCCTTTTTCAGGACCCTGTCTTTCAAAGATAATTCGTAAAAATCCATGTAACGTCACAGATCTCATTGTAAAGGGTTTAAACACTGATTCTCATGCTTGTTCAATGAACCATAAACAATTAATGAACATGCACCTGTGGAACGGTCGTTAAGACACTAACAGCTTACAGACGGTAGGCAATAAAGGTCAAAGTTATGAAAACATAGGACTCTAAAGAGGCCTTTCTACTTACTTTGAAAAACACCAAAAGAAAGATACCCAGAGTTCCTGCTCATCTGCATGAACGTGCCTTTGGCATGCTGCAAGGAGGCATGAGGACTGCAGATGTGGCCAGGGCAATACATTGCAATGTCCATACTGTGAGACGACTAACACAGCGCTACAGGGAGACCGGACAGACAGCTGATCGTCCTCTCAGTGGCAGACCACGTGTAACTACACCTGCAGAGGATCGGTACTTTCGAACATCACACCTGCAAGACAGGTACAGGATGGGAACAACAACTGCCCGAGTTATCAGGAACGCACAATCCCCCCATCAGTGCTCAGAAGGTCCGCAATAGGCTGAGAGAGGCTGGACTGAGGGTTTGTAGGCCTGTTGTAAGACAGGTCCTCACCAGACATCACCGGCAACAACGTCGCCTACGGGCACAAACCCAAAGTCGCTGGACCAGACAGGACTGGCAAAAAGTGCTCTTCATTGATGAGTCGTGGTTTTGTCTCACCAGGGGTGATGGTCAGATTTGCGTTTATCGTTGAAGAAATGAGCGTTACACCGATGAGGTCCGTCATGGTCTGGGGCGGTGTGTCACAGCATCATCGGACTGGTCATTGCAGGCAATCTCAACGCTGTGCATTACAGGGAAGACATCCTCCTCCCTCATGTGGTACCCTTCCTGCAGGCTCATCCTGACATGACCCTCCAACATGACAATGCCACCAGCCATACTGCTCGATCTGTGCGTGATTTCCTGCAAGACAGGAATGTCAGTGTTCTGCCATGGCCAGCGAAGAGCCCGGATCTCAATCCCATTGAGCATGTCTGGGACCTGTTGGATCGGAGGGTGAGGGCTATGGCCATTCCCCCCAGAAAAGTCTGGGAACTTACAGGTGCCTTGGTGGAAGAGTGGAGTAATATCTCACAGCAAGAACTGGCCAATCTGGTGCAGTCCATGAGGAGGAGATGCACTGCAGTACTTAATGCAGCTGGTGGCCACACCAGATACTGACTGTTACTTTTGATTTTGATTCCCCCCCCCTCTTTGATCAGGGACACATTATTCCTTTTCTGTTAGTCACATGTCTGTGGAACATGTTCAGCTTATGTCTCAGTTGTTGAATCTTGTGTTCATACAAATATTTACACATGTTTAAGTTTGCTGAAAATAAACACAGTTGACAGTGAGAGGACGTTTCTTTTTTTTGCTGAGTTTATTTATTTATTCCACTCCACCACCAGCAAACCCAAATGAATCCATCGAGGTTTCACCAGTTGATTTGGTCCGAAGGAAAGTTAATGAGAGAAAACACATTAATGTCCCACCACAACAGTCACCTATACTTGTCCAGTATTTGCCTAGTCTGGTTACCAGTCTTATTAGCTAACATTCCACTCCTTGCCACTGCCAAAGAGATAAAGGCCAGTCTCTTCGGCACATGACATGGAGTACAAGGAGTGGATTAGCTAAAGAGACTGGTACCCAGGCTAGTGTTTGCCAGCCATTCCACCTAATTTGTTCTACTCCACCAATAATGTCCCCGATTCAACTATTAAAAGCCGAATGGTTGTGCTGATATTTATCAAATGCAGCTGTTAGATA